>NW_027591865.1:25000-71361 GCF_964213995.1 Mustelus asterias | reverse complement strand
CCGCACTGAGGACAGCCCCGCACTGAGACAAGCCCCGCACTGAGACAGCCCCGCACTGAGGACAGCCCCACTGAGCCCCGCACTGAGGAGCCGCACTGAGGGAGCCCCGCACTGAGACAGCCCCGCACTGAGACAGCCCCGCACTGAGACAGCCGCACTGAGACAGCCCCGCACTGAGACAGCCCCGCACTGAGACAGCCCCGCACTGAGACAGCCCCGCACTGAGACAGCCCCGCACTTGCCGAGTGAGCCCCGCACTGAGAGAGCCCCGCACTGAGAGAGCCCCGCACTGAGACAGCCCCGCACTGAGACAGCCCCGCACTGAGACAGCCCCGCACTGAGACAGCCCCGCACTGAGAGAGCCCCGCACTGAGACAGCCCCGCACTGAGACAGCCCCGCACTGAGACAGCCCCGCACTGAGACAGCCCCGCACTGAGACAGCCCCGCACTGAGACAGCCCCGCACTGAGACAGCCCCGCACTGAGACAGCCCCGCACTGAGACAGCCCCGCACTGAGACAGCCCCGCACTGAGACAGCCCCGCACTGAGAGAGCCCCGCACTGAGACAGCCCCGCACTGAGACAGCCCCGCACTGAGACAGCCCCGCACTGAGACAGCCCCGCACTGAGACAGCCCCGCACTGAGACAGCCCCGCACTGAGGCACCCGCACTGAGGGAGCCCCGCACTGAGGGAGCCCCGCACTGAGACAGCCCCGCACTGAGACAGCCCCGCACTGAGACAGCCCCGCACTGAGACAGCCCCGCACTGAGACAGGCCCCGCACTGAGACAGCCCCGCACTGAGACAGCCCCGCACTGAGACAGCCCCGCACTGAGACAGCCCCGCACTGAGACAGCCCCGCACTGAGAGAGCCCCGCACTGAGAGAGCCCCGCACTGAGAGAGCCCCGCACTGAGACAGCCCCGCACTGAGACAGCCCCGCACTGAGAGAGCCCCGCACTGAGACAGCCCCGCACTGAGACAGCCCCGCACTGAGACAGCCCCGCACTGAGACAGCCCCGCACTGAGCGCACTGATACTAGCCCCGCACTGAGACAGCCCCGCACTGAGACAGCCCCGCACTGAGACAGCCCCGCACTGAGAGAGAGCCGCACTGAGACAGCCCCGCACTGAGACAGCCCCGCACTGAGACAGCCCCGCACTGAGACAGCCCCGCACTGAGACAGCCCCGCACTGAGACAGCCCCGCACTGAGACAGCCCCGCACTGAGAGAGAGCCGCACTGAGAGAGCCCCGCACTGAGAGAGCCCCGCACTGAGACAGCCCCGCACTGAGACAGCCCCGCACTGAGACAGCCCCGCACTGAGACAGCCCCGCACTGAGACAGCCCCGCACTGAGACAGCCCCGCGCTGAGACAGCCCCGTACTGAGAGAGAGCCGCACTGAGACAGCCCCGCACTGAGACAGCCCCGCACTGAGACAGCCCCGCACTGAGACAGCCCCGCACTGAGACAGCCCCGCACTGAGACAGCCCCGCACTGAGACAGCCCCGCACTGAGACAGCCCCGCACTGAGAGAGCCCCGCACTGAGACAGCCCCGCACTGAGACAGCCCCGCACTGAGACAGCCCCGCACTGAGAGAGCCCCGCACTGAGACAGCCCCGCACTGAGACAGCCCCGCACTGAGACAGCCCCGCACTGAGACAGCCCCGCACTGAGACAGCCCCGCACTGAGACAGCCCCGCACTGAGACAGCCCCGCACTGAGACAGCGCCCCGCACTGAGACAGCCCCGCACTGAGACAGCCCCGCACAGAGACAGCCCCGCACTGAGACAGCCCCGCACTGAGACAGCCCCGCACTGAGACAGCCCCGCACTGAGACAGCCCCGCACTGAGACAGCCCCGCACTGAGACAGCCCCGCACTGAGAGAGCCCCGCACTGAGACAGCCCCGCACTGAGACAGCCCCGCACTGAGAGAGCCCCGCACTGAGACAGCCCCGCACTGAGACAGCCCCGCACTGAGACAGCCCCGCACTGAGACAGCCCCGCACTGAGACAGCCCCGCACTGAGACAGCCCCGCACTGAGACAGCCCCGCACTGAGACAGCCCCGCACTGAGACAGCCCCGCACTGAGACAGCCCCGCACTGAGAGAGCCCCGCACTGAGACAGCCCCGCACTGAGACAGCCCCGCACTGAGACAGCCCCGCACTGAGACAGCCCCGCACTGAGACAGCCCCGCACTGAGACAGCCCCGCACTGAGAGAGCCCCGCACTGAGAGAGCCCCGCACTGAGACAGCCCCGCACTGAGACAGCCCCGCACTGAGAGAGCCCCGCACTGAGACAGCCCCGCACTGAGACAGCCCCGCACTGAGACAGCCCCGCACTGAGACAGCCCCGCACTGAGACAGCCCCGCACTGAGACAGCCCCGCACTGAGGGAGCGCCGCACTGAGACAGCCCCGCACTGAGACAGCCCCGCACTGAGAGAGAGCCCCGCACTGAGAGAGAGCCCCGCACTGAGACAGCCCCGCACTGAGAGAGCCCCGCACTGAGAGAGCCCCGCACTGAGACAGCCCCGCACTGAGACAGCCCCGCACTGAGGGAGCGCCGCACTGAGACAGCCCCGCACTGAGGGAGCGCCGCACTGAGGGAGCGCCGCACTGAGGGAGCGCCGCACTGAGGGAGCGCCGCACTGAGGGAGCGCCGCACTGAGGGAGCGCCGCACTGAGGGAGCGCCGCACTGTGGGAGCGCCGCACTGAGGGAGCGCCGCACTGTGGGAGCGCCGCACTGAGGAATCGCCGCACTGAGGGAACGCCGCACTGAGGGAACGCCGCACTGAGGGAACGCCGCACTGAGGGAACGCCGCACTGAGGGAGCGCCGCACTGAGGGAGCGCCGCACTGAGGGAGCGCCGCACTGTGGGAACGCCGCACTGAGGGAGCGCCGCACTGAGGGAGCGCCGCACTGATGGAGCGCCGCACTGAGGTATCGCCGCACTGAGGGAGCGCCGCACTGAGGGAACGCCGCACTGAGGGAGCGCTGCACTGAGGGAACGCCGCACTGAGGGAGCGCCGCACTGAGGGAGCGCCGCACTGAGGGAGCGCCGCACTGAGGGAGCGCCACACTGTGGGAGCGCCGCACTGAGGAATCGCCGCACTGAGGGAGCGCCGCACTGTGGGAACGCCGCACTGAGGGAGCGCCGCACTGAGGGAACGCCGCACTGAGGGAGCGCCGCACTGAGGGAGCGCCGCACTGAGGGAGCGCCGCACTGAGGGAGTGCCGCACTGAGGGAGCGCCGCACTGAGGGAGTGCCGCATTGAGGGAGCGCCGCACTGAGGGAGCGCCGCACTGTGGGAGCGCCGCACTGAGGAATCGCCGCACTGAGGACGCACCGCACTGAGGGAACGCCGCACTGAGGGAACGCCGCACTGAGGGAGCGCCGCACTGTGGGAGCGCCGCACTGAGGAGTCGCCGCACTGAGGGAGCGCCGCACTGAGGGAGCGCCGCACTGAGGGAGCGCCGCACTGTGGGAGCGCCGCACTGAGGAATCGCCGCACTGAGGGAGCGCCGCACTGTGGGAGCGCCGCACTGAGGGAACGCCGCACTGAGGGAATGTGGCACTGTCAGAGCTGCGACCTTTGGACAGGATGTTAAACCCAATGCTCTGTCTGTCCTCTCTGGTAAATGTAAAAGATCCGGTGGTATTATTAAGAGCAGGCAAAGTTCCTCCTGGTGTCCTGGTCAATATTTATCCCTTCATCCATCCCCACTAAAGCACATTATCTGGCCCCGCTGTTGCTGGGATCTTGCTGTGTGCAAATCAGCTGTTGCAATTCACTACATTACAACCGGGGTGAGAAAAGTATTTCATTGGTTTCAAAATGCGTTGGAATGGCTTTAGGTGGCAATAGGTGCTATATAAATGTAAGTGCTTTCACCTTCCTAATTCTGCCAGTCAGCATTAACTAGTGAATCTGCAAGGACATCAGATTTAGGAATCTCTGTAACTGGAAAAGTCAGCATCATCTTTTCTCCCCAGTGTCGGACTAAAATGAAACAATTATTTTCAATGTCGAGGTGGCTGGAATACAAACTCTATCCAAGTCTCTGGAATAACTGGAGTTATTACGTAATATTAGGTCACATTAACAGAGCAAATGATTCAGCGGCTGAACGGAATAAGGTGGATCAGGTCACTGTACACCGCAAGTACAGATTGTTATGCAAGTGATCAGACTTTGAGTGTGTCACTGAATCCTCAGAAGTGTACAGAAAGAGGCCACCGTGTCTGTGCCAGCTGTAAAACAAACCACCCAGCCTAATAAGAACATAAGAAATAGGAGCAGGAGTAGGCCATCTAGCCCCTCGAGCCTGCCCCGCCATTCAACAAGATCATGGCTGATCTGAAGCGAATCAGTTCCACTTACCCGCCTGCTCCCCATATCCCCTAATTCCCTTATCGATCAGAAAACTATCTACCCGTGATTTAAACATATTCAACGAGGAAGCCTCCACCACTTCAATGGGCAGAGAATTCCAGAGATTCACTACCCTCTGAGAGAAGAAGTTCCCCCTCAACTCTGTTCTGAACCGGCCCCCACTTATTTTGAGGCTGTGCCCTCTAGTTCTGGTTTCCCTTCTAAGTGGAAAGAATCTCTCCACCTCTACCCTATCCAGCCCCTTCATTATCTTATATGTCTCTATAAGATCCCCCCCTCATCCTTCTAAACTCCAACGAGTACAGACCCAATCTGTTCAATCTCTCCTCATAAGCTACACCCCTCATCTCCGGTATCAACCTGGTGAACCTTCTCTGCACTCCCTCCAAGGCCAATACATCCTTTCGCAAATAAGGGGACCAAAACTGCACACAGTACTCCAGTTGCGGCCTCACCAGTGCCTTGTACAGTTGCAGCAAGACCTCCCTGCTTTTATATTCTATCCCCCTCGCGATAAAGGCCAACATTCCATTCGCCTTCTTGATCACCTGCTGCACCTGCAGACTGAGTTTTTGCGATTCGTGCACAAGGACCCCCAGGTCCCTCTGCACAGTCGCACGATGTAATTTTTCTCCATTTAAATAATATTCCAATTTACTATTATTTCTTCCAAAGTGGATAACCTCACATTTGCCAACGTTATATTCCATCTGCCAGATCCTCACCCACTCGCTCAGCCTATCCAAATCTCTCTGCAGACTTTCCGCATCCTCCACGCAATTCGCTTTCCCATTCATCTTCGTGTCATCAGCAAACTCTGTTACCCTACACTCGGTCCCCTCCTCCAGATCGTCTATGTATATGGTAAACAGTTGAGGCCCCAGCACCGATCCCTGCGGCACGCCACTAGTCACCAACTGCCAACCAGAAAAGCACCCATTTATTCCAACTCTCTGCTTCCTGTTAGATAGCCAATCCTCAATCCACGCCAACACTTTACTCCCAACTCCGTGTACCCTAATCTTCTGCAGCAACCTTTTGTGAGGCACCTTATCGAACGCCTTCTGGAAATCCAAAAACACCACATCCACCGGTTCCCCTCTGTCAACCGCACTAGTCACATCTTCATAAAAATCCAGTAAATTCGTCAAACACGACTTTCCCTTCATGAATCCATGCTGCGTCTGCTTGATCGAACCATTCTTATCCAGGTGCTCTGCTATTTCCTCTTTAATGATGGACTCCAGCATCTTCCCAACTACGGACGTTAAGCTAACCGGCCTGTAGTTACCCGCCTTTTGTCTACTTCCTTTTTTAAACAGCGGTGTAACAGTAGCTGTTTTCCAATCAGCCGGCACTACCCCAGATTCCAGTGAATTTTGATAAATAACTACTAATGCATCTGCTATTACCTCAGCCATTTCTTTCAGTACCCTGGGATGCATTCCATCCGGGCCCGGGGACTTGTCTACCTTCAGTCCCATTAGTCTACCAATCTAATCCCACCCAGCCTAATCCCATTTTCCAACATGTGGTCCGAGGCACTGCAGGTTATAGAATCATAGAAGAATCATAGAAACCCTACAGTGCAGAAAGAGGCCATTTGGCCCATCGGGTCTGCACCGACCACAATCCCACCCAGGCCCTACCCCGATATTCCTACATATTTGCCCGCTAATCCCCCTCTAACCTACTAAGGGACACTAAGGGGCAGTTTTTTAGCATGGCCAATCAACCTAACCTGCACATCTTTGGACTGTGGGAGGAAACCGGAGCACCCGGAGGAAACCCACGCAGACACGAGGAGAATGTGCAAACTCCACACAGACAGTGACCCGAGCTGGGAATCGAACCCAGGTCCCTGGAGCTGTGAAGCAGCAGCGCTAACCACTGTGCTACCGTGCCGCCCACAATGGCAATTGAGGTGCTCGTCGAGACACCTTTTAAATAAATTGTGCGTTTCTGTCTCTACCAGCCTTTCAGCAGCGAGCAGAGGGGCAGCACGGTGGCACAGTGGTTAGCACTGTTGCCTCACAGTGCCAGGAACCCTGCTTGGGTCACTGTCCGGGTGGAGTCTGCACCTTCTCCCCGTGTCTGCGTGGGTTTCCTCCGGGTGCTCCGGTTCCCTCCCACAGTCTGAAAGATGTGCTGGTTAGGTGCATTGGTCGAGCTAAATTCTCCCTCAGTGTACCCGAACAGGCGCTGGAGTGTGGCGACTAGGGGATTTTCACAGTAACTTCATTGCAGTGTTAAAGTAAGCCTTACTTCAGTCAATAAATAAACTTTAATTTAAATAGTTCTAGACCCCTTCCACCCTCCAGGCGAAAATATTTTCCTAATTTCCCCTCTAATCTTTCTATCAATAGATGCGCTGGTTAGCTTGATTGGCCATGCTAAATTGCCCTTGGTGTTGGTGGGGTTAGTTAGGGCAGATGCATGGGAATATGGAGATAGGGCCTGGGTGGGATTGTGCTCGGTGCAGTATCGATGGGCCGAATGGCCTCCTGCTCTGTAGAATTCTATGATTCAATCACTTTAAATCTATGCCCCCTAGTCACTGACCTCTCTGCTAAAGTAAATAGGCCTTTCCCATCCACTCTGTTCAGGCCCCTCACAGTCTTGTACATCTGAGTGAATCTCCTCTGTACCCTCTCGAGAACTATAACAGCCTTTCTGTAACGAGGAGACAGTCTGAGGATTCTGGGTAGACCATTTAGGACGGAGGTGAGGGTACATTTCTTCACCCAAAGAGTGGTGAGTCTGTGGAATTCATTACCACAGGAAGTAGTTGATGCCAAAACATTGAATGTATTCAAGAGGCGGCTGGATATAACACTTGGGGCGAATGGGATCAAAGGTTATGGGGGGAAAGCAGGATTAGGCTATCGAGTTGGACGATCAGCCATGATGGTGATGAATGGCGGAGCAGGCTCGAAGGGCCGAATGGCCTCCTCCTGCTCCTAGTTTCTACGTGACCAGAACTGCACACTGAATTGGCATGGTCAATATTTATTGACAATCCCACGTGTTGCTCTGAGGAGGTGGTGAGCATTCTCCTCTAACCATTATAACAGTTTGAAACAAGCCAAAGGCCGCCTCAGAGGGAAGTGAAGAATGGTGTGGGACTGGAGTCACACACAGCTCAGACTGGGACGTCTGCTTTCCTTCTTCAAGAGCATTGGTGAATCAGTTCACCTTTTCCGACAATGTGAAAGCTTCACGGGCATTTTTACTAATCCTAACTGTTTACTTGCAGGTTTTTGCCGACTGAATTCAAATACTCAGACCCCAGATTGAGATTGGAACTGCTGCCTCACAGCGCCAGAGACCCGGGTTCGATTCCCGGCTTGGGTCACTGTCTGTGTGGAGTTTGCACGTTCTCCCCGTGTCTGCGTGGGTTTCCTCCGGGTGCTCCGGTTTCCTCCCACAGTCCAAAGACGTGCGGGTTAGGTTGATTGGCCATGCTAAATTGCTCCTTAGTGTCAGGGGGATTAGTGGGGTAAATATGTGGGGTTACGGGGATAGGGCCTGGGTGGGATTGTGGTCAGTGCAGGCTCGATGGGCCGAATGGCCTCCTTCTGCACTGTACTGATTCTATGACACTATTCTATTCTATTCCGTGATGTATCACGGCCGACTAGCCCAGTATCATAACCACTGTACTATACAACGATACTGGTGCTTTTGTGAGCCTTTCTTGCTTGGTGCCCAAGCCTTGAACAAGTTGGAAAGGCATGAAGCCACGTACCCGCTCGTCTGGAGACGCACTCTCCTCCAGCGTGTTGAGGGCATTCTCCACCCTGGCCAGCCGACCAGAAAGGGACAGCAGGAGATTCACCACTTTGTCCAGGTCTCCGATGAACATTCGGAACTTTTCAAACTCGTTGGGTTTGCAGACGTCTTTGACGAAGGCCTCCACCTCGTCCCCCAGGAGATTGTTGGCCTGGATGTCATCTTGTAGGCTCTCCCGGGCATCACGGAGCACCTGCAGCTTCTTACTTATACTGTCGATCAGTTCCTGCTGTGGGAGCAAGACAAGAACACAACTGAACAAAGAGAACAATGAAAAATTACAGCACAGGAACAGGCCCTTCGGCCCTCTGAGCCCGCACCGACCACGCTGCCCGACTGAAGTAAAGTTTTATTTATTTACTAGTCACAAGTAAGGCTTACATTAACACTGCAATGAAGTTACGGTGAAATTCCCCTAGTCGCCACACTCCGGCGCCTGTTTGGGGCAAGGCCCCTTAGAATCCTGAGATGCGTAGGTTAGAGGGATTAGTGGGTAAATATGTGGGGGTAGGGCCTGGGTGGGATTGTGGTCGGTGCAGACTCGATGGGCTGAATGGCCTCCTTCTGCACTGTAGGGTTTCTATGAAAGGCACCTAACCAGCACGCCTTTCAGACAGTGGGAGGAAACCGGAGCACCCGGAGGAAACTCACGCAGACACAAGGAGAACGTGCAAACTCCACACAGACAGTGACCCGAGCCGGGAATCGAACCCGGGACCCTGGCACTGTGAGGCAGCAGTGCTAACCACTGTGCCGCACACAAACCTCCTACCCTTCCGGGGACCATATCCCTCTATTCCCATCCTATTCACATATTTGTTCAGACGCCCCTTAAAAGTCACTTGACTAGGTTTCAAATGAAAAAAAAAAGACCCCCCAGGATTTTCTGAAACACCAGGCCAGTGGTCCCACAATTTCAAATTAAAGCAAAATATTGTGGATGCTGGAGAATGGAAATCGAAACAGAAAATGCTGGAAAAACTCAGCCGGTCTGGCAGTGTCTGTGGAGGGAGAAAAACAGTTAACCTTTCGAGTCCTTGTGACCCTTCTATGGAATTCATTACCACAGGAAGTAGTTGATGCCAAAACATTGAATGTGTTCAAGAGGCGGCTGGATATAGCACTTGGGGCGAATGGGATCAAAGGTTATGGGGAGAAAGCAGGATTAGGCTATTGAGTTGGATGATCAGCCATGATCGTAATGAATGACTCTTCTGTACAATTCCCTGCCCAGTGAAGCAGTTGAGGCTTCCTCACTGAATGTTTTTAAGGCAAGGATAGATACATTTTTGAACAGTGAAGGAATTAAGGGTTATGGTGAGCGGGCGGGTAAGTGGAGCTGAGTCCATGAAAAGATCAGCCATGATCTTATCGAATGGCGGAGCAGGCTCGAGGGGCCAGATGGCCAACTCCTGCTCCTAGTTCTTATGTTCTACAGAACTAGGAAGGGTCAAATGGACTTGAGAGTTGGCTCTGTTTCTTTCTCCTCAGATGCTGCCAGGCCTGCTGAGTTTATCCAGCGTTTTCTGTTTTGATCTCCCACAATCTCAGGCTGTCTACTCTTCCACTGCGGAGACCTCGTTCTTGGACCTCTCTCTTTTCATGCATGTTGATGAAGAGCCCTGATTAAAGTCCTCCCTTTGACCCCGGCGGGACATAACACTGCTGAGATGTTGCAGCAGTGACTGGGTGGGAAAGGGAAGAAAGAGGGTTATAAGTTCATAAGATATAGGAGCAGAATTAGGCCATTTGGCCCATCGAGTCCGCTCCGCCATTCAATCATGGCTGATATCTTCACCCAAAGAGTGGTGAGTCTGTGGAATTCATTACCACAGGAAGTAGTTGATGTCAAAACATTAAATGTATTGATGAGGCGGCTGGATATAGCACACGGGGCGAATGGGATCAAAGGTTATGGGGAAAAAGCAGGATTAGACTATTGAGTTGGACGATCAGCCATGATCGTGATGAATGGCGGAGCAGGCTCGAAGGGCCGAATGGCCTCCTCCTGCTCCTATCTTCTATGTTTCTATATGCTCCTCATCCCCATTTTCCTGCCTTCTCCCCATAACCCGTCAACCCATTAAAAATCTGTCTAACTCCTCCTTACATTTACTCTGTCCCAGCATCCACCGCACTTTGGGGCAGCGAATTCCACAGATTCACAACCCTCTGGGAGAAATAGTTTATCCTCAACTCTGTTTTAAATTTGCTACCCCTTATCCTAAGGCTATGACCTCTCGTCCTCGAATGCCCCACCAGCGGGGAAGCATCCGCTCCACGTCTACTGAGGCGGCTAACCCTGCAACAGCTCTCATCTTCTGGAAAAGGAATCGGCAAGAGGAAAAACTGGAAAAGGGAAAGCTTCTGGAGACAGTTCGATCATCGCCTACAGTCTAGTTTCTGTTTACAGCCTTATGAAAAGTGATCCACCCTTACAAATCCAGGCACCTTCGGTTCTGTGAAGATGCCGGTGTGTAGGCCTTGGCTTCATTTATCACAGGCCATGTATGGGTAAGCGGACTCCAAATGTTTAAAGTTCATTGATTAGTGTCATAAGTAAGGCTTACATTAACACCGGAATGAAGTTACTGTGAAATTCCCAAGTCGTCACACTCCAGCGCCTGTTCGGGTACACTGAGGGAGAATTTAGCATGGCCAATGCACCTTAACCAACACGTCTTTGTGGGAGGAAACCCACGCAGACACGGGGAGAACGTGCAAACTCCACACAGACAGTGACCCAAGCTGGGAATCGAACCTGGATCCCTGGCGCTGTGAGGCATCAGTGCTAACCACAGTGCCACCGTGCCTCGAGATGTGGCTAATTGCACTTGTGATGAGTAAACAAACAAATAATAGACACAGTTATTTGGCACATGATCTCCACATTCATATTTGCATGTGTGAACTTTACCCCTTTGTGCTTTTTGGTAAAGACCATAAGAGACCATAAGACATAGGAGCGGAAGTAAGGCCACTCGGCCCATCGAGTCCACTCCACCATTCAATCATGGTTGATTTCAACTCCATTTACCCGCTCTCTCCCCATTGCCCTTAATTCCTCGAGAAATCAAGATAAGAGATTGAATAAAAGATTGAAAGGTATAGGAAGAGGCAGAGTGTTTATTTTAGTGTTGGGAGTGATTGACTTCCCCGGTTACTGGATGGTGGTGGAGGTTTGTTAATGACGACAGTCACACGGAGTATATTTACCTGCACATTACGATCGTGTGCGAGGGGTTTTCTACTGAAACGGGTACATGTGCAGCACAGTGGTTAGTACTGCTGCCTCACAGCGCCAGGGACCCCGGTTCGATTCCCGGCTTGGGTCACTGTCTGTGTGGAGTTTGCACGTTCTCCCCGTGTCTGCGTGGGTTTCCTCTGGGTGCTCCGGTTTCCTCCCACAGTCCGAAAGACATGCTGGTTAGGGTGCATTGGCCATGCTAAATTCTCCATCAGTGTTACCCGAACAGGAGTGTGGCGACTAGGGGATTTTCACAGTAACTTCATTGCAGTGTTAATGTAAGACTACTCGTGACACTAATAAATAAACTTTATGTGGCTAAAAGCATGGCTCTGGATCCACACCTGCGGCTAGTCAGTGATTCCCGAGGACAGCAATGGGGCACAGAGTCCGACTGACAGCATTCAGCAGTTACTGGAACCTTTTATACGGCCGGTCAGACGGTTGGTGTGCGCAGAGAGCCCGAGTTCGAGCAACTGTGAAATCGACACCGGGCTACGGGGTTGTCCTTTCCCCACCCTGCTGTCTACAGTAATAAATATCCTCACCCATTTCCTACATCAGACGGGGAGGTAAAGACTTTGGGTCCCCTGGAGATGCATTAAAGTTAAAGTTTATTTAATAGTGTCACAAGTAGACTTACATTAACAGTGCAATGAAGTCACTGTGAAAATCCCCCCGTTGCCACGCTCCGGCCCCTGTTCAGGTACACTGAGGGAGAATTTAGCATGGCCAATGCACCTAATCAACACGTCTTTCAGACTGTGGGAGGAAACCGGAGCACCCGGAGGAAACCCACGCAGACACGGGGAGAATGTGCAAACTCCACACAGACAGTGACCCAAGCCGGGAATTGAACCCGGGTCCCTGGCGCTGTGAGGCAGCGGTGCTAACCACTGTGTCACCGTGCCGCATGAGGTTCCAGCTGGAGTTTAGCCAGTTACACAGCAGACTGAAACAAGGCAATGGGTAGCTGTGGACTGCTTACCCAGCTCTGACCCACAGCAGGTCATGCTGACTGGACACCAGACCTTTACCATCCGTCACATGCAGATGGAACAGGCTGCAGCCCATAGAGGCTCAGGAGTGTTGACCCTCACTGCCCCCTCCGATGTTAGAGAAGACACCAGCTCTTATCTGCAAGGGATGGCCTGGCATCTTGGATTTGTGAATGTTTTATCACATGGAGTAGCTGAGGTCTCACCAACTTTTACAGATGCACCATAGAAAGCATTCTTTCTGGTTGTATCACAGCTTGGTATGGCTCCTGCTCTGCCCAAGACCGCAAGGAACTACAAAAGGTCGTGAATGTAGCCCAATCCATCACGCAAACCAGCCTCCCATCCATTGACTCTGTCTACACTTCCCGCTGCCTCGGCAAAGCTGCCAGCATAATTAAGGGCCCCACGCACCCCGGACATTCTCTCTTCCACCTTCTTCCGTCGGGAAAAAGATACAAAAGTCTGAGGTCACGTACCAACCGACTCAAGAACAGCTTCTTCCCTGCTGCTGTCAGACTTTTGAATGGACCTCCCTTGCATTAAGTTGATCTTTCTCTACACCCTAGCTATGACTGTAACGCTACATTCTGCACTCTCTCCTTTCCTTCTCTCTGAACGGAATGTTTTATCTGTATCGCGGGCAAGAAATAACATTTTTCACTGTATGTTAATACATGTGACAATAATAAATCGAATCAAAGATGGATTTAAAGTTGGATACATGAAGGAGAAAGGAATAGGATATGTTGCTGGGGTGAAATGGGAGGAGCTTGGGTACAGCATTACTACAGACACGGACTAGTTGAGCTGAATGGTCTGCCTCCGTGCTATAATTTCAATGTAAAACACATTATTTTAAAACAACCTGAGATCACTTGCTGAGATTCCTAATTCAGAAAAGAAACAGCTTTTTAAAAGTAGTGATCTAGACGCCACCGTAGGTAACGGCTTCATTCCAATAGGAACCTTCAACTCCCGTTTTAAACATAGGGTGGCACGGTGGTTAGCACTGCTGCCTCACAGCGCCAGGGACCCGGGTTCGATTCCCGGCTTGGGTCACTGTGTGGAGTTTGCACATCCTCCCCGTGTCTGCGTGGGTTTCCTCCGGGTGCTCCGGTTTCCTCCCACAGTCCGGGTGCATTGGTTAGGGTGCAGTGACCCGAACAGGCGCCAGAGTGTGGCGACTAGGGGATTTTCACAGTGACTTCATTGCAGTGTTAATGTAAACCTTACTTGTGACTAGTAAATAAACTTTAACTTTAAACTTTTTAAACAACGCTTTCTCAATGCAATATCAGCTCAGGTCATTCCAGAGATCCCCCACAAACGAGGATGTGGACACACCAGGGACCAAAGGCAGTTTTAGTAGCTGCACTTTATTCTAAGCAGACACGAGGAGAATCTGCACAGTCAGTCAATCAAGGCCATTGTGTTAAAGCTGCTACCCCGATGTTTTCAGAAAGTTAGTTTCCCGGTACAATAAGGAGACAATAAATTCCCGCCCTGCCAGCGGTGCCCACATCCCAAAAATTCCCAACAGGCTGTGGACATGCCAGGGACCAAAGGCAGTTTTAGTAGTTGCACTCTATTCTAAGCAGAGGTCCTTCACCGGAGTGGCCGAATGAATTAACAGGTAAATTACCTTTTTCTCTGTCAGGTCGTGATTGAGTTCATCTTCAGACTCTTCCTCCTCCTCCATCTGCTGCTGCATATCCTTCATCTTGTTCAGCAGCTCAGCCTTTGGTGCGGACGTGCTGTAGTAGGTGGAGCTGGTGGTGAGGGAGGCTCCGAGAGGCAGTATCTCTTCTTCCCTGGCGAGTGAGAGAGCCAAAAATAAGTACCGCAGGACAAAGATACGTCACCCACAACCGGGAACCGTTAGCCGGGTAACTGCTGCCTTTCTCCTCGGGCACTCAGGGCTGAGAACTCGGTCACCTCACGGTGGGCAGACATTGCCTGGTTTGCTGTAGCCCTGATTGGAAGGTGTACTGACAAAGAATTGAGGTCAGTCACATGTGTCAGTGTTTCTGAGACATTCGGAAGGAGCAGCGAGATTTAGAGAAATCATGGCTGCCTTCTTAAGTGGTTAGTCGGTTCATAGAATCCATAGAACCCCGACAGTGCAGAAAGAGGCCATTTAGCCCATCTGGTCTGAACCACTCTGCCACCCCATCCCTGTAACCCCCCCAGATACTTACCACGGCTAATCCACCTAAACTACATCTTTGGATACTAAGGGGCAATTTAGCATGGCCAATCTACCTAACCTGCACATCTTTGGACAGTTAAGGGGCAATTTAGCGTGGCCAATCCATCTAGCCTGCACATCTGGCGGCACGGTGGCACAGTGGTTAGCACTGCTGCCTCACAGCGCCAGGGACCCGGGTTCGATTCCAACCTTGGGCCACTGTCTGTGCGGAGTCTGCACGTTCTCCCCGTGTCTGCGTGGGTTTCCTCCGGGTGCTCCGGTTTCCTCCCGCAGTCCAAAGATGTGTGGGTTAGGTTGATTGGCCATGACCCTAGTGTCAGGGGGATTAGCAGAGTAAATGCGTGGGTGTTGCGGGAATAAGGTCTGGGTGGGATTGTGGTTGGTGCAGACTCGATGGGCCGAATGGCCTCCTTCTGTACTGCAGCATTCTATGATTCTATGATCTTTGGATACTAAGGAACAATTTAGCATGGCCAATCCACCTAAACTGCACATCTTTAGACTGTGGAAGGAAACTGGAGCACGCGGAGGAAACCCACGCAGACATGGGGAGAACGTGCAAACTCCGCACAGACAGCCAACCAAGGCCATTGTGTTAAACCTGCTACCCCGATGTTTTCATGAGAAGCCAATAAATTCCCACCCTGCCAGCGATGCCCACATCCCAAAGATTCCCAACAGGAAAGCACTGTCAGTGCGACATGAATAAAGTTCAGTGAGCTCTGAACCCTCGACTGACACCTTCACGTGAACTTTGCGAGCTGCTCGCTATTGATGTGGGTGGCACAGTGGTTAGCACTGCTGCCTCACAGCGACAGGGACCTGGGTTCGATTCCCGGCTTGGGTCACTGTCTGTGTGCAGTTTACACATTCTCTGCGTGGGTTTCCTCCGGGTGCTCCGGTTTCCTCCCACAGTCCAAAGATGTGCAGGTTAGGTGGATAGGCCGTGCTAAATTGCCCCTCAGTGTCAGGGGGACCAGCTAGGGTAAATGCATGGGGTTATGGGAATAGGGCCCGGGTGGGATTGTGTTCGGTGCAGACTCAATGGGCCGAATGGCCTCCTTTTGCACCGTAGGATTCTATGATTAATCCACGTCCTTACCTTTCCTCTGTCGGCTTGGGTGAATAAGATCGACTGGGGAGCAGTTTCCTGCGTTGCTGTGCTTCCTGCAAGAAGCAGTCGTCTTTGGGGAATATCCCTTCCATCAAATCCATGGTGGTTTTCATTTTAGAATTCGGATACAAAATGTCAGCCAGGGATCGGTCCTTGTCAACGATCTCCCTGGCCAGTTCCTCCGACTTGATGTCCTCGACACTCTTCTCTGTGGCTTTCCCACAGCTGGAGCCGGGAGAGAGTTCCTCGTCTTCCCCCGCGCTGCTCGCTGCCACCTCAGCCGGGCCGACGCTCAGACCGGCCTCTTGTCTGGAGTAGGCAGCAAAGAGGGAATAAGGGTTCTCACAGGTGCCGATGCTTTCCGCCCGCTCCTGGTCGGCGAAGCCAATGAGGTCCACGTTGTTGAGGAGGTTGTGCCGACTTTCCTTCTCTGTCTGGCTTTCCGACCGGACTATTTTTATCGGCACCTTCTTGACCGTCATGTTGTTCTCCGTCACTTTCTCGATCCTGTCGAGGATAAAAAGCATCGCTTAGCGGGGAAAGGAGGCTCGGGGGCGGGGGAGGGGGGGGGCGTCAGCAAACAGCGGCGTAAAGGGTCACTCAGAGAGAGAGAGAGGGGACAACCCAGCTGCTGAAGGATGCCTAGCTTGCTTCCGCACCAGTCGCCAGCACTTCACACAAACCCTTCTCAATGTGTAAAATCAACACACAGCCGCCTCACAAACGTGACTTCCCTTGCCATGATTAGCTGCTAAGTCTTCACTCTGAATAATCATTCCGGGCCGAAGGCTGATAAGATTGCAATCTGACAACAAGTGGTTATAGTGTCCTGAATGGCCATTTGCGAGAGTGCGGCGAATGATAAAAGGTACTGCGGAGCAGCTAACTCAGCCTGTTTACTGACAGGATATTCAGTGAAAAGAAGCCAGTTACTCAGGGGAAGAACTAAAGGTACAAATGGTCATTGTCTTGCTTTTGCATTCCTGCTGTGAAGCCTCACCCACTGACAACACACAATGGACATTCCAACACCATTTGGCAGCCATTTAAACACCGCCTCTCAGCTGGTAGGTAGCTGCTGAAGAGTGCGGAACAAACCCCAGTATTGTTCTATAACGGCTGCTGCACATTTCTCTCTCTTCTCCCAGCTATGGATCTGGCCTACTGAGTGTGGCGACCGGGGGAATTTCACAGTCACTTCATTGCAGTGGTAATGTAAGCCTTACTTCTGACACTAATAATAAATAAACTTAAAAACTGCTCTCCCCCACAGCCCTGCTAACCTTTTCACATATTACTGTGTACAGTTCTGGTCACCCTATTACAGAAAGGATATTATTAAACTAGAAAGATTGCAGTAAAGATTTACTGGGATGCTACCGGGACTTGATGGTTTGAGTTATAAGGAGAGGCTGGGTAGACCGGGACTTTTTTCTCTGGAGCGTAGGAGGCTGAGGGGTGATCTTATAGAGGTCTATAAAATAATGAGGGGCATAGATCAGCTAGATAGTCAATATCTTTTCCCAAAGGTGGGGGAGTCAAAATTAGAGGGCATAGGTTTAAGGTGAGAGGGGAGAGATACAAAAGTGTCCAGCGGGGCAATTCTTTCACACTAGAGGGTGGAGAGTGTCTGGAACAAGCTGCCAGAGGTCGTAGTCGAGGTGGGTACAATTTTGTCTTTTAAAATGCGTTTAGACAGTTACATGGGTAAGATGGGTATAGAGGGATATGGGCCAAATGCGGGCAATTGGGACTAGCTTCGTGGTAAAATCTGGGGCAGCATGGACAAGTTGGGCCGAAGGGCCTGATTCTATGCTGTAAACCTCTGTGACTCACCTATCCGATTCTCTTCTGAAAGTTATTAATGAATCTGCTTCCATCATTCTCTCTTTCAGGCAACACATTACAGGTTATGGTGCTGGTTGGTTCGCTCAGTTGGCAGGACAGCTGGTTCGGGAAGTGGAACAACATCAACAGCGTGGGTTCAATTCCCGCACTGGCTGAGGTTATTCATGGAGGCCCCACCTTCTCAACCTTGCCTCTCGCCCGAGGTACGGTGGGTGATCCCCAGGTTAAATCACCACCAGTCAGCAGCCGATGGTCATCTCGGACGATGGCCACTTTGTTCTCACCTTTATCATGATGGCGCAGTGATGATGTCACTGGGTTAGTAATACAGAACCCCAAGCTTAAATGTTCAAATCCCACCATGGCAGCTGGTGGAATTTAAATTCAATTAATAAATCTGGAATATAAAGCCAGTCTCAGTCACGGTGACCATGACAACTACCATCAATTGTCGTAAAAACCCATCTGGTTCACTAATGACCTTAGGGAAGGAAATCTGCCGTCCTTACCTGGGTCTGGCCTACATGTGACTCCAGAGCCACAGCAATGTGGCTGACTCTCAGCTGCCCTCTGAAAAGGCCATGCCAGCTGTCCAAGGGCAATCCGGGATGGGTAACAAATGCTGGCCTTGCCAGTCACGGCCACGTCCCATGAAATAAAAAACTTGCTGTGTGAATAAAAACTGTCTTCATTTGCCCTCTGCTCAACAACCATCCTGACAATTCAAACACTTTCTCCTCACGCACTTTATCGAACTCTTCCATTACGTTGAACACCTCTTCCAAATCCCCCTCAACCAACTCTGGGGCACCTTCCCTGGTCTCCACAGGTATCAACCCAGTAAATCTCTCCCGCACCTCTTCAAAGGTGCGGCACGGTGGCCCAGTGGTTAGCACTGCTGCCTCACAGCGCCAGGGACCCGGGTTCAGTTCCCAGCTCGGGTCACTGTCTGTGCGGAGTTTGCACATTCTCCCCTTGACTACGCAGGTTTCCTCCGGGTGCTCCGGTTTCCTCCCACAGTCCAAAGATGTGCAGGTTAGATTCTCCCTCAGTGTACCCTAACAGGCGCCGGAGTGTGGCGACGAGGGGATTTTCACAGTAACTTCATTGTAGTGTTAATGTAAGCCTATTTGTGACACTAATAAATAAGCTTTAAAACTAAAGGCCCCAGAGTTGGATACAACACTCAGGTTGAGGCCTAATTAGTAATATTTAAATGTTTTCGTACCTTCTGTTTGGAGCTAACAGATCCCCAACACTCCCCATCCAGAATATCACAACTCAGCTGCTGCACTCCATGTGCAATTTCAGGTGGCAAGTGTCCCTCGGTTATTCAACCTTATGGGGCATCACACTGCAGTTCATTGCTGTATGCATCCGCCGTGTGCACATACGTGAACTTTCCAGAAGGGAATAATAACTGACAACGGTGACTGGTAGCTGTCTCTTTTTCACCACTTCCCAAGGGCTTTAAGACCATAAGACATAGTAACAGAATTAGGCCACTCGGGCCATCGAGTCTGCTCCGCCATTCAATCATGGCTGATATTTTTCTCATCCCCATTCTCCTGCCTTTTCCTGCCCATAACCCCTGATCCCCTTATTAATCAAGAACCTATCTATCTCTGTCTTAAAGACACTCAATGACCCGGCCTCCACAGCCTTCTGCGGCAAAGAGTTCCACAGATTCACCACTCTCTGGCTGAAGAAATTCCTCCTCATCTCTGTTTTAAAGGATCGTCCCTTTAGCCTGAGGTTGTGCCCTCTGGTTCTAGTGTTTCCCACTAGTGGAAACATCCTCTCCACATCCACTCTATCCAGGCCTCGCAGTATCCTGCAAGTTTCAATAAGATCCCCCCTCATCCTTCTAAACTCCAACGAGTACAGACCCAGAGTCCTCAACCGTTCCTCATAGGACAAGCTCTTCATTCCAGGGATCATTCTTGTGAACCTCCTCTAGACGCTTTCCAAGCCCAGCACATCTTTCCTTAGATACAAGGCCCAAAACTGCTCACAATACTCCAAATGGGGTCTGACCAGAGCCTTGTACAGCCTCAGAAGACATCCCTGCTCTTGTATTCTAGCCCTCTTGACATGAGTGCTAACATTGCATTTGCCTTCGTAACTGCCGACTTGAACCTGCACGTTAACCTTAAGAGAATCTTGAATAAGGGTTCCCAAGTCCCTCTGTGCTTCTGATTTCCAAAGCATTTCCCCATTTAGAAAACAGTCTACGCCTCCATTCCTCCTTCCAAAGTGCATAACCTCACACTTTTCCACATTGTATTCCATCTGCCACTTCTTTGCCCAGTCTCCTAACCTGTCCAAGTCCTTCTGCAGGAAGGCCATTGTTTGACCTTCCAGAGACCGGCTAACTGAATAAGGGGTCGAACCTGGCACTTTCTGAGCCTCAGCTATACATTGCCTTCATCAATTGTGAAAGTGGGGCTCATTGTAATCCCTAAATTAAAGAAGCCTCCCTATTTGATACCTCGGAACAGAATTATATATTGTTAAATTGCCCCTTAGTGTCCTGAGATGTGTGTGTAGCGTGGTAAATATGTGGGGTTACGGGGTTAAGGAGAGGGGTGGGCCTGGATAAGGTACTCTATCAGGGAGTCGGTGCAGACTCGATGGGCCAAATGGCCTCCTTCTGCACTATCGGAATTCTATGCTTCTATGATATTGGTTCCCTCATTTTCTGTCACATTTCCAAAGACAGGCCTTTATATAATCTCAGGCCTTCTTCATGTAGTGATGTTTTGTTCCAACCGTGGATATAACCTCCACATCTCTTTATCCTCCCTCCGATTCCATGGCTGATTATTGATAATCTATGTCCTCTGGTCACTGACTGGTGTTGGGTTTCTCACGAGTTAGGGGGAGGCACGGTGGCACAGTGGTTAGCACTGCTGCCTCACAGCACCAGGGACATGGGTTCGATTCCCGACTTGGGTCACTGTCTGTGTGGAGTTTGCACATTCTCCCCGTGTCTGCGTGGGTTTCCTCCGGGTGCTCCAATTTCCTCCCACAGTCCAAAGATGTGCGGGTTAGGTTGATTGGCCGTGCTAAATTGCCCCTTAGTGTCGGGGGTCTAGCTAGAGTAAATGTAGGGTGTGATGGGGATAGGGCCTGGGTGGGATTGTGGTCGGTGCAGACTCGATGGGCCGAATGGC
Organism: Mustelus asterias; assembly: GCF_964213995.1. Classification (NCBI taxonomy): domain Eukaryota; kingdom Metazoa; phylum Chordata; class Chondrichthyes; order Carcharhiniformes; family Triakidae; genus Mustelus; species Mustelus asterias. The sequence goes on along the minus strand of NW_027591865.1, from coordinate 50,571 downwards.
CTCCTTCTGCACTGTAGGGATTCTATGAGTATTCTGTTAAAACCCATCAGGATTTTGTTCACCTCAATTAAATCTCCTCTTTAGCCATCTCTGCTCTCGGAGAACAAGCCCAGCTTCTCCAGTGTCTCCACATCACTGTCCTGAGGAAGGGAGAAGCCATTCCGCTCAGTGCAGGGCTCAGGTAACACATGCTCCATTCTTAAAGCTGCCATCAAAAGCTGTATTTACTCCTGAATGCCTGTGGTGAACCATCGTTGGTTCCCACTGAGGGATTGTTCTAATGTTGTTGTTGGGCTAGGGTGGGATTGATACACCTGTGGTTGTTACTGTTGTGGCACATCCCAGTCGGGCTCCGCCTCCTGGGAGAGGTATAAGACCCCCTGCTCGGGCGGGACCTCTTCAGTCTGGGATAGTGTGTTAAAGTTCTGTTCGTTCCATTGTTAGTTAATAAAAGCCTTCTTTTACCGAAGCTTCGTGCCTCGTGTCCAATTGATGCGCATCAATGCCAAATATTCTTTATCCTTTAGTCTAAAGCCCAAGACTCCAATGAAGCTTTTATATCCAGTGAGACACTGACCGCAGCCACTGCTCCTCCCCTGAGACCCTCACGTTAACCTTTGTCCGTCCATCTCCATGACAATCTTTCTCATTGCTGTGTACTCTTGCCAAATGTTGGTTAAGAACCATTCTAAGCTTGGAAAGATCAGGACTCTATTCTTAACTCGCCACGGTGCCCATACAATCCCTACAGTGCAGAGGGAGGCCATTCGGCCCATCGAGTTTGCACCAACAACAATCCCACCCAGGCCCTATCCCCGTAACCCCTTGTATTTACCCTGCTAATCCCCCTGACACTAAGGGGCAACTTAGCACGACCAATCAACCTAACCAGCACATCTTTGGATCTTGGGAGGAAAGCCACGCAGACATGGGGAGAATGTGCAAACTCCACAAAGACAATGACCCAAGCCGGGAATTGAACCTGGGTCCCTGGTGCTGTGAGGCAGCAGTGCTAACCACTGTGTTACCATGTCTTGTACAATAAAGGACCGTTTTGAACTGGTTCTGTTACACACCACACCCGTCTCATGTGCAGCTGTGAAATGTGGTCCCCTGGAACACTTACAAATACCAATTAGTTCCTAGCTCTTTACAGATAACGCAACAATATATAACATCCAACTTTCAACACTACAATGGTCAGTGATCTGTTGACTTTGCATTCTAAGCTTAAATTCCAAAGCTAGTTCCTCCAAATTATTCTTCCCCTGCACACCTACCCTCTGCATCGATACCAATTGTCATGTTTTTATTTTATTTATTTATTAGTTTCACAAGTAAGGCTTACATTAACACTGCAATGAAGTTACTGTGAAATTCCCCTAGTCTCTTCGGGTCAATGCACCCTAACCAGCACGTCTTTCAGACTGTGGAAGGAAACCGGAGCACCCGGAGGAAACCCACGCAGACACGGGGAGAACTTGCAGACTCCACACAGACAGTGACCCGAGGCCGGAATTGAACCCGGGACCCTGGCGCTGTGAGGCAGCGGTGCTAACCACTGTTCCACCGGTGTCCTCTTCTAAATCATTCTTTCACTAAACCTCTGCCTCTCCCCATCATGTCAATCTCTCTTCTTTATCGTTCGACCTTCCTTTTCAAAACAGACAGAAGACCTCTACAGAATAACAGCAATGTTTTACATCATGGGCCCTGACCTTCGACCCTGGGTTATCAATAGTCAGCAATAAAACGGCCTCACCCTAAATAGATCACTACAACCAGGCCCACGTGATTGGCTGATCCACCAACTTAAACACTCCCTCTGCCACCGATGAACAGTGGCAGCAGGGTGTACCATCGACAAGATGCACCACAGCCATTCACCATGGTTCAAAGAACAAAGAAAATTACAGCACAGGAACAGGCCCTTCGGCCCTCCAAGCCTGCACCGACCATGCTGCCCCGACTGAACTAAAACCCCCTACCCTTCCGGGGACCGTATCCCTCTATTCCCATCCTATTCATGTATTTGTCCAGACGCCCCTTAAAAGTCACTATCGTATCCGCTTCCACTACCTCCAGGCGAGTTCCAGGCACCCACCACCTTCTGTGTCGTACATCTCCTTTAGACCTTGCCCCTCGCACCTTAAACCTATGCCCCCTAGTAATTGACTCTTCCACCCTGGGAAAAAGCTTCTGACTATCCAGAGTTCCTGACGAAGCACCTTCCAAACCCACCACCTCTTCCATCATAGAAATCATAGAAACCCTACAGTGCAGAAGGAGGCCATTCGGCCCATCGAGTCTGCACCGACCACAATCCCACCCAGGCCCTACCCCCACATATTTACCCGCTAATCCCACTAACCTACGCATCACAGGACTCTAAGGGGCAATTTTTAACCTGGCCAATCACCTAACCCGCACATCTTTGGACTGTGGGAGGAAACCGGAGCACCCGGAGGAAACCCACGCAGACACGAGGAGAATGTGCAAACTCCACACAGACAAGTGATCCGAGCCGGGAATCGAACCCGGGACCCTGGAGCTGTGAAGCAGCAGTGCTAACCCACTGTGCTACCGTGCCGCCCTCCATCTTGAAGAACAAGGGCAGCAGATACCTAGGAACACCACCACCTGGAGGTTCCCCTCCCAAGTCACTCACCATCCTGACTTGGAGATATATCACCGTTCCTTCACAGTCGCTGGGTCACAATCTTGGAACTCCCTCCCTAACAGCACTGTGGGCGTACCACACCTCAGGGACTGCAGCGATTCAAGATGGCAGCTCGCCACCACCTTCGGAAGGATAATTAGGGATGGGCAATAGATGCTGGGCCTCGCCAGCGGCACCCACTTGCTGGAAGTGATTTATTTATTTACCTGGCCAGGTTGTCATCTTCCACAATGAGCGGGGGCTTGTCGGTGAGTCTCTGCGGGGCAAACTGAGGAGATGGAGACCGAGGAACATCCAGCGGTGGCTTTGGGATGAAATGGAAGGCTGGGCTTTCGCTGTTGTCCTCTTTCACTGCCACCTTCCCCAGGTGGGCGCGCCTCAAGGAGTCGCTGAGTTGAGGCTCCCGGCAGCCCCAGCCAGCGGCAGAGCTTGGTGACAGATCGGTGCCCCTGGCTGGTGTTTCCGTCGTGCCGGCGCTTGGCTGGTCAGGCGGCCCCGAACAGGGGAGCTCCTGCGGCCGGTACTTGTCGGGCTGTGTTGGCGCTGCCCCTTTCCTCTGGCTGGTCGCTGCCAGTTTCTCCTCCGCCCAGGCGATATTGTCGCCCGCGGCCCAGTATTTACTCAGCGGCGGGTTCTGGGTGCAGCTCTGCAGGTGGTCCAGTTGGGTTTTCCTTTCTGATTCACCCTCGCCCGCTCCCGGGTACCGCTGCCCGCTCAGCATGGTGACAGCAGGCTCATGCCATTCCTGAGGCAGATTCCCACTCGCTTGTGCATTCCTTACGGACCAACTGTGCTCAGAATTTTGCTCCAATGGAGATTTCCATCCCTCGGAGGGATTCTCTGTGCTCCCAGAGTCCAGGCACCTAATCAAAAAACACAACGTTAGCTTTAAGCAAGGTTGAATCTTAAAGTACAAGAGGAGGCTATTCGGCCCTGAGAGTCCCTGCTGGCTCTTTAAAAGACCCATTCAGTTAATCTTCCTGCTCTTTCTAAATGGAGAATCGTAAAATCTACAGTGCAGGAGGAGGCCATTCGGCCCATCGAGTCTGCACCGCACACAATCCCACCCAGGCCCTATTCCCGTAACCCCACATATTTACCCTGCTGGTGGGTGGCACGGTGGCACAGTGGTTAGCATTGCTGCCTCACAACGCCAGGGACCCGGGTTTAATTCCAGCCTCGGGTGAATGTCTGTGTGGAGTTTGCACGTTCTCCCCGTGTCTGCGTGGGTTTCCTCCGGGCGCTCCGGTTTCCTCCCACAATCCAAAGATGTGCAGGTTAGCTGGATTGGCCATGCTAAATTCTCCCTCAGTGTCCCAAGCTGTGTAGGTTAGGAGGAATTAGGGGTTGTGGGTATTGGGCGGGAAGGTGGTGCATGGATCTGGGTAAGATGCTAGGTTGGTGCAGACGAGATGGGCTGAATGGCCTCCTTTTGCACAAGATAGAATCTATCTTGTCAATCTCATCATTGAACCTGAACAGAAAATTCAAGACTTCATCTGTATTGAACTGATTCTATGTAAGTATTAGATATCTTTTCCCACACATCAGTTAGCACCGCCACTGGGAATATGGAGACAAGCTTGCCCGGGGATACTGGGCTGTATTAACAGGGTCAGTTAGAAATTCCAGAGCTTATTTCCCAAACCCAAGTCGAAACGCCTCTACTTTCTCAGAAGACTAAGGAAATTTGGCATGTCAGTTACGACTCTCACCAACTTTTACAGACGCACCATAGAAAGCATTATTTCTGATTGTATCACAGCTTGGTATGGCTCCTGCTCTGCCCAAGACCGCAAGAAACTACAAAAGGTCGTGAATGTAGCCCAATCCATCACGCAAACCAGCCTCCCATCCATTGACTCTGTCTACACTTCCCACTGCCTCGGCAAAGCAGCCAGCATAATTAAGGACCCCACGCACCCCAGACATTCTGTCTTCCACCTTCTTCCATCGGGAAAAGATACAAAAGTCTGAGGTCACGTACCAACCGACTCAAGAACAGCTTCTTCCCTGCTGCCGTCAGAGTTTTGAATGGACCTACCCTGCATTAAGTTGATCTTTCTCTACACCCTAGCTATGGCTGTAACACTACATTCTGCACTCTCTCCTTTCCTTCTCTATGAATGGTATGTTTGGTCTGTATAGCGCGCAAGAAACAATACTTTTCACTGTATGTTAATACGTGTGACAATCATAAATCAAATCAAAAAGAATTAAAGAAGAACTTGCATTTAGATAGCGCCTTTTACAACCAAAAGCACCGTGCAGCCAGTGACGGATTTTTTGAAGTTACCATTGTAAAACAGGAAATGTGGCAGTTAGTTTGTCTGCCGTAAGTTCCCACAATCTGCAATGTGATAGTACATCATCATTTGCTGCTTCAAAGTGATCCTGGTTGAAGGATAAACATTGGCCATGACACCGGGGAGAACCCATTTTACTGGTTAAAGTCGTGTCATTGCATCGTTTGGCTGAGGGGGCAGTTGGGGTCTCAGTTTAATTCTTCTCCCCGAAAGTCGACACCTCCGACACTGCGGCACTCCCTCAGTATTACACTGAAATGTCAGCCTTGATTATGTGCTCAAGTCACTGGGGCTTGGATCCACAACCCCAGTCAAAGGTGACATGTGCTAGAGTTCGAGACACAGTGTGTTATTGTATATAAAGCGGAGCAGAGCAGTGAAGAGTGTGGAAATTCCCAATGGGCGGCACGGTGGTTAGCACTGCTGCTTCACAGCGCCAGGGACTCGGGTTCGATTCCCGGCTCGGGTCACTGTCTGTGTGGAGTTTGCACATTCTCCCCGTGTCTGCGTGGGTTTCCTCCGGGTGCTCCGGTTTCCTCCCTCAGTCCGAAAGACGTGCGGGTTCGGTGAAATGGCCAAGCTAAATTCTCCCTCAGTGTACCCGAACAGGCGCCGGAGTGTGGTGACTGGGGGAATTTCGCAGTAACTTCATTGCAGTGTTAATGTAAGCCTACTTGTGACTAATAAATAAACTTTAACTTTATGTTTTATCGGAAATATTCCTGCCTGGGAATGTGTGTGTGGTCTACGGCCCCCTCTGTTGGCCATTGACTGACATTACCAGAGTTATTACGCAGAGTGATGGAGCTTTTGAACCGGACTCCCTTCCCCTGTTTTGGAGGTTCTATCCCAGGCCCAGTTTGTTCAGGGATGGGTTGTAACACTTATTCAACGCGAGCTGTGTTAGTCACACACACGCGTGTCAGTCACACACACGTGTGTCAGTCTGTGTGAAAGAACTCAGCCGAAGACACAGTTACCAGGAGAGAAATCCCACCGTGTCGTTTCCAGTGTGGGGGGAAGGTCAGATTCCGGTTCAGTTCATGGACTCCGTGTGAATGAAGAATCAAAACTGAAAACAGGAGAATCTTCACCATCTCTCACTGAGGATGGGAACGAAGAAACTTCCCTTCACAGATCTCCGAAAAAAACAACAGGAGTCGAATTGGGAAGCTGTTTGAAGTGAGAGGGCGGCACGGTGACACAGTGGTTAGAAATACCGCCTCACAGCGCCAGGGACCTGGGTTCGATTCCTGGCTTGGGTCACTGTCTGTGTGGAGTCTGCACATTCTCCCCGTGTCTGCGTGGGTTTCCTCCGGGTGCTCCGGTTTCCTCCCACAGTCCAAAGATGTGCGGGTTAGGTGGATTGGCTGTGCTAAATTGCCCCTTGGGGATAGTCCTGGGTGGGATTGTTGTCGGTGCAGACTCGATGGGCCGAATGGCCTCCTTCTGCACTGTAGGATTCTATGAGAGTGTGAGAGTGCGCTTTGACGTTAAACTGAGAGACTGTTTGGGGGGGGGGTGTGAGAGTGTTTGAGCACAAATGTGAGTGCATGAGTAGGAGTGTGTGTGTGAGCGTGCATGAGTGTGTGTGTGAGCGTGTGTGTGTGTGTGTGTGAGCGTGCATGAGTGTGTGTGTGAGCGTGCATGAGTGTGTGTGTGAGCGTGTGTGTGTGTGTGTGAGCGTGCATGAGTGTGTGTGTGTGAATGCATGTGTGATTGCATGATTGTGTTTGTTTCGAAGTTTGGGGCATGTGTCTGTGCACAACTGTGTATACGTGAGTGTGCATGCGCGTGTGGAGTGTGCGTTTGCATGTATGATTGCATGAGTGTACCTCTGCACATGTGAATGCATGTGTGCATATGTGCACATGCATGTGTCAGCGTGTTCATTGGATGTTTGAACAATGTTGAGCTCAAAGCCGAATGTTGGCTCAGACATCAGGAGATTCCCCTCGCTCTCCTTTGAATTGTCCTGTGGGATCCTTTAAAGTTTATTTATTAGTCACAAGTAAGGCTTACATTAACGCTGCAATGAAGTTACTGTGAAATTCCCCTAGTCGCCACACTCTGTCGCCTGTTTGGGTCAATGCGCCTAACCGGCACATCTTTCAGACTGTGGGAGGAAACTGGTGCACCCGGAGGAAACCCACGCAGACACGGGGAGAATGTGCAAACTCCGTACAAACAGCCGGGAATCGAACCCGGGTCCCTGGTGCTGTGAAGCAGCAGTGCTAACCACTGTGTCACCATGTTCAAACAGTCGGTGCACTGAGTCAATCATTCACCAGCAAACACAAAGGTTAGCAGCACATTCACAAAGCACATGCAAACCGGGGGAAGGACAGGGTGAACGCAGCATTCTGACCAGGCCCGGCTGCATTCAGTCTCATGCAACATGCTGCAAATGTCTCTTACAGTTCAGAAGGAGCAGAGAGAGAGAGACAGGACAGCACTTCCAGCTGGGGAATGGACCTGCAAAGTGTGAGATAATCAATCAGCTTCATCGATTTCGCCGAGCAACTGGCCAAACCTTTTAACCAACCCTGCATCCAGACACACAGAACAGAACGCCAAACCCAGCCCACCAGGAGGAAAGGAAGAATTTGCATTCATATAGCAGCTTTTGTAACCTCAGGATGTCCCAACGCGTTTGATCACCCACTGACCTCACTTGAAAATGTAATCCTGGTTGTAATGTAGGAATCACAGCAAGCAGTCTGCACACAGGAAACTCCCACCAACAACAAAATAATGGTCAGATAATCTGCTTTAAGTGTTTGGCTGAGTGCTAAATACTGTCAGAAGTCTCTTAACACCAGGTTAGAGTCCAATAGGTTTATTTGATAGCACAAGCTTTCGGAGTGTCACTCCTTCAGGTGAGTGAGGAGTTGTGCTCACAAACAGGGCATATATAGACACAAACTCAATTCATTCACTCCTGCCTGGTGATTGTCGAGCGGTGTTCATTCATCCACTGTTGTAGCGTCTGCAAATGGTCTCCACAATGTACCATGCCTCGGGACATCCTTTCCAGCCTTCAGGAGAACAGTGACCACGACACCACACAACCCTGCCACAGCAACCTCTGCAAGACATGCCGGATCATCGACACGGATGCCATCATCTCACGTGAGAACACCATCCACCAGGTACACGGTACCTACTCTTGCGACTCGGCCAACGTTGTCTACCTGATACGCTGCAGGAAAGGATGTCCCGAGGCATGGTACATTGGGGAAACCATGCAGACGCTACGACAACGGATGAATGAACACCGCTCGACAATCACCAGGCAAGAGTGTTCTCTTCCTGTTGGGGAACACTTCAGCGGTCACAGGCATTCAGCCTCTGATCTTCGGGTAAGCGTTCTCCAAGGCGGCCTTCACGACACACGACAACACAGAGTTGCTGAGCAGAGACTGATAGCCAAGTTCCGCACACATGAGGACGGCCTAAACTGGGATCTTGGGTTCATGTCACACGATCTGTCACCCCCACGACTTACCTGGGCTTGCAAAATCTCACTAACTGTCCTGGTTGGAGACAGTACACATCTCTTTAACCTGTGCTTAACCCTCTCTCCACTCACATTGTCTGTACCTTTAAGCCTTGATTACCTGTAAAGACTTGCATTCCAACTATTATCTTGTAAATTGAGTTTGTGTCTATAAATCAGTATTTTACATCCGTGGTAGGGAAATTATTGGAGAGGATTCTTCGAGACAGGATTTATTCCCACTTGGAAATAAGTGAATGTATTAGCGAGAGGCAACATGGTTTTGTGAAGGGGAGGTCGTGTCTCACGAACTTGATCGAGTTTTTCGAGGAAGTGACGAAGATGATTGATGAGGGTAGGGCAGTGGATGTTGTCTACATGGACTTCAGTCAGGCCTTTGACAAGGTCCCTCATGGCAGACTGGTGCAGAAGGTGAAGTCGCACGAAATCAGAGGTGAGCTGGCAAGATGAATACAGAACTGGCTCGGTCATAGAAGACAGAGGGTAGCAGTGGAAGGGTGCATTTCTGAATGGAGGGCTGTGACAAGTGGCGTTCCTCAGGGATCAGTGCTGGGATCTTTGCTATTTGTAATATATATATATAAATGATTTGGAGGAAAATGTAACTGGTTTGATTCGGAAGTTTGCGGACGACACAAAAGTTGGTGGATTTGCAGATAGCGATGAGGACCATCAGAGGATACAGCAGGATATAGATCAGTTGGAGACTTGGGCGGAGAGATGGCAGATGGAGTTTAATCCAGGCAAATGTGAGGTAATGCATTTTGGAAGGTCTAATACAGATAGGAAATATACAGTAAATGGCGGAACCCTGAAGAGTATTGATAGGCAAAGGGATCTGGGTGTACAGGTACACAGGTCATAAAGTGGCAATGCAGGTGGAGAAGGTAGTCAAGAAGGCATACGGCATGCTTGCCTTCATCGGCTGGGGCAATGAGTTTAAAAATTGGCAAGTCATGTTGCAGCTTTATAAACCTTAGTTAGGCCGCACTTGGAATATAGTGTTCAATTCTGGTCGTCACACTACCAGAAGGATGTGGAGGCTTTGGAGAGGGTACAGAAAATATTTACCACGATGTTGCCTGGTATGGAGGGCATTAGCTATGAGGAGAGGTTGGAGAAACTTGGTTTGTTCTCACTGGAACGGCTGAGGTTGAGGGGAGACCTGATAGAAGTCGACAAGATTATGAGAGGCATGGACAGAGTGAATAGTCAGAAGCTTTTTCCCAGGGTGGAAGAGTCAATTACTCGGGGGCACAGGTTTAAGGTGCGAGGGGCAAGGTTTAAAGCAGATGTACGAGGCAGATTTTTTACACAGAGAGTAGTGGGTGCCTGGAACTCATTGCCAGGGGAGGTAGTGGAAGTGGATACGGTAGTGACTTTTAAGGGGCGTCTTGACAAATACATGAATAGGATGGGAATAAAAGGATATGGTCCCTGGAAGAGTAGGAGGTTTTGGTTAAGTCGGGCAGCATGGTCGGTGCAGGCTTGGAGGGCCGAAGGGCCTGTTCCTGTGCTGTAATTTTCTTTGTTCTTTATATGCCCTGTTTGTGAACACAACTTCCACTCACCTGAAGAAGGAGCGACACTCTGAAAGCTTGTGCTGCCAAATAAACCTGTTGGACTTTAACGTGGTGTTGTGAGACTTCTTACTGTGCTTACCCCAATCTAACGCTGGCATCTCCACATCATGCTAAATACCGACCACTCGCTGGGAAGCCCCTCCCCCCACCAACCCCGGCTCACCTTCAAAATAGTGCCTAGAAGTTTCTACATCCAGTGGAGGCGTCAGATGGGGATTCAGTTTGAGGCAGTGCAGCACTCGCTCAACACCGCGACGCCCCCTCGGCACTGCGGCACTCGCTCAGCACTGTAACCCTCCCTCGGCACCCCGACACTCCCTCCGCACTCCCTCGTCACCGTGTCGCAGTATCGTCCCAGACTATGCGCCGAAGCCTCTCAGGTGGATCTTGCACCCACAACTTTCTGACTCAGCGACAATAGTCAAAGCTGACACCAAAAACAAAGAGGCGTAACTGGGTACCACAGTAACAGCCCCACCATGACTGCTGCTATGGAAACAGAATGTCCGGACCACACTGGGACCAGTCTACACCAATCCCAGTGCCCACTGGGTCACATGCCCACTGGAGCCAAGAGAGGCATGTCCCCCACCCAACCCCCTCCCCCCCCCCACCCCACTATCAACCACCTCCCCACCACACACTGCCAAACTGGTCTGTCTCACTCATCATCGTGACGCTCCCACTTCTGAGGGCAACTCGGAAGTGGAGAGATTCTTGCATTTCCCCAATCTGATATTCCTCGACAACTTCCCCCAACCCGTCCCCCGCCGCCACCATCTCTAATATTTTTATGCCTAATAAATAAGTGTCCAAATTAAATTGGTAAAAACTCTCCCAGCTGTTTTTGTTTTTAATGATTTTTTTCTGAGGTGGTTTCTTGCAGCTTTAACTCATGAGAACACAGGAGCTGAGGGGCAGGAAAAGGCCATTCAGGCCTCCTCCACCATTCAATAAGATAATGGCTGATCTGCTTGTGTCTCCAATCCACTTGGCCATCTGCCCCCCACCTAACCACTGAATCCCTCATCTATCAGGAATCTGTCTAACTTTGGCTTGAGTAAATTCAATGGCCCACCAACGCCTCTACTTTCTCAGAAGACTAAGGAAATTTGGCATGTCAGCTACGACTCTCACCAACTTTTATCGATGCACCATAGAAAGCATTCTTTCTGGTTGTATCACAGCTTGGTATGGCTCCTGCTCTGCCCAAGACTGCAAGGAACTACAAAATGTTGCAATGACTGGCAAGATTACATTTGCTTTTCTAATCACTTGCTGTAAATGTATACTGACTTTGTGAGATTCATGTCTCAGGTCACCCAGACACTTCTATACCACTGAGCCCTACAATCTCCCTCTGTTTAAATAATAAACTGCATTTCTAATCTTCCTAACCAGAATGGACAAATTCCCACGCTAAACTCCATCTGCCAAATTTTTGCCCACTTACTTAACCACGTCTATGTCTCTCTGCAGATTCCTAGTGTCATAGATTCCCTACAGTGCAGAAGGAGGCCATTCGGCCCATCGAGTCTGCCCTGACAATGATCCCACCCAGGCCCTATTCCCTACATTTACCCTGTTAATCCCCCTGACACTAAGGAGCAATTTAGCACGGTCAATCCACCCAACCCGCACATCTTTGGACTGTGGGAGGAAACCGGAGCACCCGGAGGAAACCCACGCAGACACGGGGAGAACGTGCAAACTCCACACGGACAGTGACCCGAGCCGGGAATCGAACCCGGGTCCCTGTGAGGCAGCGGTGCCGACCACTGTGCCACCCTTGTGTCCTCTTCACAACTTATTTTTCTACCTATCTTTGTGTCATCGGCAAACTTAGCAAATATATATTCGGTCCCTTCACCCAAATCATGGATGCAGGTTGCAAATAGTTGAGGTCGCAGCACCGATCCCTGGGTACAGCTTGCCAACCTGGCAAATACCCATTTATCCCTACCCGTTGCTTCCTGTTAGCTCATCAATCCTTTATCCGTGCTAATATATTACCCTCTGCAAACTGTAACCTTATCTCATATGGTGACCTTTGATGTGGCACTTTATCAAACAACTTTTGGAAATCCAAGTATGCCACATCTACAGGTTTATTTATTTGTTATTATTTATTGTCACAAGTAGGTTTACATTAACACTGCAATGAAGTTACTGTGAAATTCCCCTCGTCGCCACACTCCAACGCCTGTTCGGGTACACTGAGATCGAATTTAGCATGGTCAATGCACCTAACCAGCACATCTTTCAGACTGTGGGAGGAAACCGGAGCACCCGGAGGAAACCCACGCAGACACGGGGAGAATGTGCAAACTCCACACAGACGGTGACCCAAGCCGGGAATCGAACTCAGGTCCCTGGTGAGGCAGCAGTGCCACCGTGCCGTCCCTCTAGAGGTTCCCCTCTATCCACCTTGTTCGTTACTTGCTCAAAAAACATGTGATCAATTAAACATGATTTTCCTTTCACAAACCCATGTTGATTCTGTCTGATCAAATAATGATTTTCTAAGTATTCTGCTTTAAACTCCTTAAATGATGGATTCTAGCAATTTCCCCATGGCAGATTTTACCTGTAGTTTCCCGCTTTCTGTCTCCCTTCTTTCCTGAATAAAGGAGTTATATCCGGCTATTTTCCAATCCACTGGGACTCTTCCAGAATCGAAGGTGTTTTGGAAGATTATAACGCCTCTACTGTGCCTGCAGCCACTGTTAAGACCCTGGGATGCAGGTCACCAGGTCCTGGGGAACCGTTGGTCCTTAGGTCCAATAGTTTTCCCAGCACCTTTTCCCGAGTGATGGTGATTAAGGTTCCCAGAAAATCCCAAGGACAATCCTGGAGAGTTGACCAAACTAGGTCATAGAATCCCTACAATAGAAGGAGGAGGCCATTCAGCCCATCGAGTCTGTACCAACCACAATTTCACCCAGGCCCTATTCCCATAACCCTCATTTACCCGAGCTAATCCCCCTGACACTAAGGGGCAATTTAGCATGGCCAACCCACCTAACCCTTTGGACTGTGGGGGGAAACCGGAGCACCCGGAGGAAACCCACGCCGACACGGGGAGAACGTGCAAACCCCACACAGTGACCCAAACCGGGAATCGAACCCGGGTCCCTGGCCCTGTGAGGGAGCGGTGCTAACCGCTGTGCCACCATGCTGGCCAAGCAAAAAATAACACACGCGCGCGCACACACACACACAGCACTGGAATATCAACCTGGCTTTGTGTGCTCGACTCCCTGGTGTGGGACATGAACCTTCGGACTTAGGGGAAGGCGTGATATCAACCGAGCCACGGCAAACATTTGCCAAGTACACAAGATGCCGACCACCAGTCTTTGAAGTAACAAGTTGGCGGCTTCTGGTTACTGAGCTACCCTTGGCAGTCTCACTGAGGGAGGCTCCCCATGGTACATAACTCTTCCAGATCAGAGGCCAGATTCAGTGGCACAGATTCAAGTTGAGCAGCGCTCCAGTTTAACTTTCCCTAATCCGTTCGAAAAAAAAAGCAGCTCAGCGACAGAAGAGAGGGGGGAAGCACCGACCTCTCTTGGAGTGGATTCAAACCCCAGTTCCCACAGAGGTGCCAGGGCACCCCGTTCGAAATCTCCTTGGCACTCAGACCCCTTCGCGCTCGAAGGTAGGTGCCAGGCAAACACAGTGCCAGAGAAAATGATCCTTTTGAAAAAACCGTGAGTCATGAACATTCTGTCATTCTCCCACGAACTCCACTGACCCAACCAAAGTAAACATTAACTTCTCGCACAGTGCTGGTGACAATGTGGGATGGTGTTTATGGATTTTACAGCAGGCAGGTGTGTGTATATTGTGCGTGCCCTGGGGCATGGTAACAATATAAGGAGACCTCTGCAATCCGACTCCTCGGATCCCTGGGAAAGCACACATGGGCAAGTAAATATATATACATGCCTACGACTCTCACTTACCCACTTACGGGCAGCATGGTGGCACGTCATTTTGGCATGTCAGCTATGACGCTCACCAACTTTTACAGAAGCACCATAGAAAACATTCTTTCTGGTTGTATCACAGCCATTGACTCTGTCTACACTTCCCGCTGCCTCTGCAAAGCAGCCAGCATAATTAGGGACCCCACGCACCCCGGACATTCTCTCTTCCACCTGCTTACATCGGGAAAAAGATACAAAAGTCTGAGGTCATGTACCAACCGACTCAAAAACAGCTTCTTCCCTGCTGCCATCAGACCTTTGAATGGACTTACCTTGCATTAAGTTAATCTTTCTCTACACCCTAGCTATGACTGTAACACTACACTCTGCACTCTCTCCTTTCCTTCTCTGTGAACGGTATGTTTTAGAACATAGAACATAGAACATTACAGTGCAGTACAGGCCCTTCGGCCCTCGTGTTGTGCCGACCTGTGAAACCAATCTGAAGCCCATCTAACCTACACTATTCCAATATCATCCATATGTTTATCCAATAACCATTTAAATGCCCTTAACGTTGGCGAGTCCACTACTGTTGCAGGCAGGGCATTCCACGCCCTTGCTACTCTCTGAGTAAAGAACCTACTTCTGACATCTGTCCTATATCTATCACCCCTCAATTTAAAGCTATGTCCCCTCGTGCTAACCTTCACCATCCGAGGAAAAAGGCTTACACTGTCCACCCTATCTAATCCTCTGATCATCTTATATGCCTCTATTAAGTCACCTCTTAACCTTCTTCTTTCTAATGAAAACGACCTCAAGTCCCTCAGCCTTTCCTCATAAGACCTTCCCACCGTACCAGGCAACATCCTGGTAAATCTCCTCTGCACCCTTTCCAATGCTTCCACATCCTTCCTATAATGCGGCGACCAGAACTGTACGCAATACTCCAAGTGCGGCCGCACCAGAGTTTTGTACAGCTGCAACATGACATCATGGCTCCGAAACTCAATCCCTCTACCAATAAAAGCTAACACACCGTACGCCTTCTTAATAACCCTATCAACCTGGGTGCCAACTTTCAGGGATCTATGCACATGGACACCCAGATCCCTCTGTTCATCCACACTACCAAGTATCTTACCATTAGCCCAGTACTCTGTATTCCTGTTACTCCTTCCAAAGTGAATCACCTCACACTTTTCCGCATTAAACTCCATTTGCCACCTCTCAGCCCAGCTCTGCAGCTTATCTATGTCCCTCTGTAACCTGCCACTTCCCTCCGCACTGTCTACAACTCCACCGACTTTAGTGTCATCCGCAAATTTACTAACCCATCCTTCTACGTCCTCATCCAGGGCGTTGTCGGTATAGCGCGCAAGAAACAATACTTTTCACTGTATGGTAATACATGTGACAATAATAAATCAAATCAAAATCAGTGGTTAGCACTGCTGCCTCACAGCGCCAGAGACCCGGGTTCAATTCCTGGCTTGGGTCACCGTCTGTGAGGGGTTTGTACATTCTCCCCGTGTCTGCGTGGGTTTCCTCCCACACTCCAAAGATGTGCGGGTTAGGTGGATTGGCCGTGCTAAATTGCCCCTTAGTGTCAGGGGGACTAGCTAGGGTAAATGCATGGGGTTATGGGGATAGGGCCTGGGTGGGATTGCGGTCGGTGCAGACTCGATGGGCTGAATGGCCTCCTTCTGCGCTGTAGGATTCTACCCCCCCTCACCCTGCCAGCAGTACAGACACGAGGCTGGTTTCGCGGGCGGGCAGTCTATTCATTCTCTCTCATATTATTCAGGGGATAGTGCTCGCTGTTTGATCACAGATAGGCTGCCTAGGCTGACCCCAGGCCTCCTGGACAAGTGGATTTCCAACAGGGTCAGCCATCACTAGCAGCAGCCCTATCCATTTTCTTTCTGTGATGTTCTGGGGATGTACTGAGGGCCAGTGTGGCCCTCACATTATCCAACTCGGCACAGCATTTAATCCCCCTAAATGCCAAGGAGCTGTAGAACTCCAGATTCCACCCACTTTGATCGGTTTGCGTGCAGGAAAATATTGCCTCCACCGCAGAGGGAAAGCTCCCTCACTCTTCTGTCTTCCGTGGAATCCATTACATCCAAGTGGGAGGGAAGACAGGGGCCTCAGTTTCTCATCTCATCTGAAAGAGGGCACCTCTGACAATGCAGCGTCCCCTCGAGCACTACACTGGACTATCAGCCTCGAGTACGTGTCCGCGTCTCTGGAGTGTGATGTGATGTGGTATGGGAAAAGGATGAGTCCCGGCTGGGACCTGCGAGATCAGGAATCCTCTACGAGGAGGAGGTTGTGGTATAGTGGCATTATCACTCGACTTGTAATCCAGAGACCCAGGGTAATGCTCCAGGGACCTGGGTTCAAATCCCACCACGGCAGATGGTGATGTTTAATTCCAGATTTTTATTGAACTCAAAAGTCTAATGATGACATGAAGCCATTGTCGTAGAAACCCGTGTGCTTTAGGGAAGGAAGTCTGCTGTCCTTACCCGGTCTGGTCTACATGTGACTCCAGGGCCACAGCGATGCGTTTGATTCTCAACTGCCCTCTGAAATGGCCGCGAAAACCATTCAGTTCAAGGGCAACCAGGGATGGGCAACCGATGTTGGCCCAGCCAGCGGCGCCCATGTCTCAGGAAGGATTGCTGATGGGGAAAGACTGTTTGGCCATATTAATCTACGCACCCAGTTAGGCCTTAAATAAACACATTCCTCCCCCACCTCCCTTGCCCTGAATCATCTTCAATAGCATGATGTGCCTTTGCACCCTCTCTAATGTTTTAATCACTCCGCTGCGTTAGGAACCAGATATGGTGCTTGTCATTCAGTCAGAGCACAGGCCTGTATACTGCCCTGGAACCACGGGCAGCACGGTGGCACACTGGTTAGCACTGCTGCCTCACAGCGCCAGGGACCCGGGTTCGATTCCCACCTTGGGTCACTGTCTGTGTGGAGCCTGCACGTTCTCCCCGTGTCTGCGTGGGTTTCCTCCGGGTGCTCCGGTTTCCTCCCACACTCCAAAAATGTGCGGGTTAGGTGGATTGGCCATGCTAAATTGCCCCTCGTCTTTGGGGTATTAGCAGGGTAAATGTGTGGGGTTACGGGAATAGGGCCTGGGTGGGATTGTGGTTGGCACTGACTTGATGGGCCGAATGGCCTCCTCCTGCACTGTCGGGATTCTACGAATATTCTGTTAGCCTTCTCCATGTTGGGATGAGAGGTGGGTGGAAGTTTCGGTCGCGGGCTCTGTGGCATTTCAATCCTCTCTAACTGCTCTCACCCAATCATAGAATCATAGAAACCCTACAGTGCAGAAGGAGGCCATTCAGCCCATCGAGTCTGCACCGACCACAATCCCACCCAGGCCCTACCCCCATATCCCTACATATTTTACCCACTAATCCCTCTAACCTACACATCTCAGGACACTAAGGGTCAATTTAGCATGGCCAATCAACCTAACCCGCACATCTTTGGACTGTGGGAGGAAACCGGAGCACCCGGAGGAAACCCACGCAGACACGGGGAGAATGTGCAAACTCCACACAGACAGTGACCCGAGCCGGGAATCGAACCCAGGTCCCTGGAGCTGTGAAGCAGCAGTGCTAACCACTGTGCTACCGTGCCGCCCACTTGCCTTTTCACCCACAATGTCCTGCTTTTGGCTGTCAGTCATGGGGTGGACAGGCAGGACGTACGTCGTGGTTGATGATGCATGAATGTAACATCACCAGCCGGTAACTGTCCTGTATCTGAGGACACTGCATTACTACAGGACGACAGCTCACTTTGGTTTGTCTCTGGTAACCGTTCCCCAGTAAGAATCAGAAGGATTTCAATCTCCAAACAGCCAGGGACAGTTTGTTATGGGGGCCTGACTGTATTATTCAGCAGCAACTCTTCAGACAAGAATTGCACCTCCTCCATAAACCAGCCCATCCAAACCTTAGCTGGCCATGTCCTTCTGGTACCTAGATCTGTTCAGCCAAGCACTTGCTGATCCACCCTGTCCCCCAGCCCACTAACATCTTCAATTTAAAACCGACCCCCCCAATTGTCCTTCGCGACACGATCCCTCGCCCCACATCCCGCCTCCTGTCTCTGTGACCTCGTCCAGCCCTATAACCCTCCGGGATTTCTGCAGTTCTGGTCTTCTGTGCATCGCCGCTTCCCTTCACTCCGCCACTGGTAGCCATGCCACAAGCTGCCAAAGCCCTAAGCTCTGGAATCCCCTCCCCCACACTTGTTCGCCATTAGTGGGTTCGATTCCAGCCTCGGGTCACTGTCTGCGTGGAATCTGCGCGTTCTCCCCGTGTCTGCGTGGGTTTCCTCCGGGTGCTCCGGTTTCCTCCCACGCTCCAAAGATGTGCAGGTTAGGGGCATTGGCCGGGGGAAATGAGTTATGGGGATAGGGTGGGGAAGTGGGGATAGGGCGGGGAAGTGGGGATAGGGCGGGGAAGTGGGGATAGGGCGGGGAAGTGGGGATAGGGCGGGGAAGTGGGGATAGGGCGGGGAAGTGGGTCTGGCGAAGACAGAGAGAGGGCGCAAACTCAATGGGCCGAATGGCCTCTTCTGCACTATAGAGATTCTATGTTTAAACCTCTCCTCCTTGAAGAGGCTCCTTCAAACCTGCCACTGACTAATTTCAGATCCTCTAATCTGACTCTGCGTCAAATCATGTTTGATATTGGTCCTGCAACGCACAATTTTATTACAGGAAGAACGCTAGTTAAATGCAAGTTTTATTGTTGCTCTGCACTTTATTATGAATTGTCAACTGCTAAAGTTGTGTTAATCTTTTTAATGATGAGTGTACAGACTGATAGTACACTGTAACACGGTTAGCATCGCTCCTCCCTACAGAGCCTTCAAACAGCCAAGATTCAAACTTTGAACTGTTTTATTACTGCATGGCCCAGGTTAGGCCACCTTTCATTATTCACAGTTTACAGATCTCTCTCCGAACCCCTCCCCATACAGCTGCATTAGCCAAGCCCCCTTGTGGCTCCCCTCTCCCTCCCCTCTCCCTCCCCTCTCTATTATACTCCTCATCCCCTTGACCTCAGTCAGAGCTTTTCTCTTCAACTCTCTGATTCTGTTTGTCTTTCCGTCCTACAGGTTTAACTGCCAGCCCCCCCCATTCCCCCCCACCCACCCCCCCCCCCTCCCCCCCTCCTCCTCCTCCCCCCCCTCCTCCCCCCCCACCCACCCCCCCTCCTCCTCCCCCCCCCCCACCCCCCCCCCTCCTCCTCCCCCCCCTCCTCCCCCCCACCCACCCCCCCCCCCTCCCCCCTCCTCCTCCCACCCCCCCTGGCGCTGTGAGGCAGCAGTGCCACCGTGCCGCCCCTAAATTTGAAGTTTGGAGTCAGCGTGGGTGCGAAGCTTTGGTAAAATCGGGCCCAGGGAGCGCGAGAGAGAGACAGGGAGCGCGAGAGAGAGACAGGGAGCGCGAGAGAGAGACAGGGAGCGCGAGAGAGACAGGGAGCGCGAGAGAGACAGAGAGCGCGAGAGAGAGACAGGGAGCGCGAGAGAGAGACAGAGAGCGCGAGAGACAGACAGGGAGCGCGAGAGAGAGACAGGGAGCGCGAGAGAGAGACAGGGAGCACGAGAGAGAGACAGGGAGCGCGAGAGAGAGACAGAGAGCGCGAGAGAGAGACAGGGAGCGCGAGAGAGAGACAGAGAGCGCGAGAGAGAGACAGGGAGCGCGAGAGAGACAGAGAGCGCGAGAGAGAGACAGGGAGCGCGAGAGAGAGACAGGGAGCGCGAGAGAGAGACAGGGAGCGCGAGAGAGACAGAGAGCGCGAGAGAGAGACAGGGAGCGCGAGAGAGAGACAGAGAGCGCGAGAGACAGACAGGGAGCGCGAGAGAGAGACAGGGAGCGCGAGAGAGAGACAGGGAGCACGAGAGAGAGACAGGGAGCGCGAGAGAGAGACAGGGAGCGCGAGAGAGACAGAGAGCGCGAGAGAGAGACAGGGAGCGCGAGAGAGAGACAGGGAGCGCGAGAGAGAGACAGGGAGCGCGAGAGAGAGAGACAGGGAGCGCGAGAGAGAGACAGGGAGCGCGAGAGAGAGACAGGGAGCGCGAGAGAGTGACAGGGAGCGCGAGAGAGTGACAGGGAGCGCGAGAGAGAGACAGGGAGCACGAGAGAGAGACAGGGAGCGCGAGAGAGAGACAGAGAGCGCGAGAGAGAGACAGGGAGCGCGAGAGAGAGACAGGGAGTGAGAGAGAGAGACAGGGAGCGCGAGAGAGAGACAGGGAGCGCGAGAGAGAGACAGGGAGCGCGAGAGAGAGACAGGGAGCGCGAGAGAGACAGAGAGCGCGAGAGAGAGACAGGGAGCGCGAGAGAGAGACAGGGAGCGCGAGAGAGAGACAGGGAGCGCGAGAGAGAGACAGGGAGCGCGAGAGAGAGACAGGGAGCGCGAGAGAGAGACAGGGAGCGCGAGAGAGAGACAGGGAGCGAGAGAGAGAGACAGGGAGCGCGAGAGAGAGACAGGGAGCGCGAGAGAGAGACAGGGAGCGCGAGAGAGAGACAGGGAGCGCGAGAGAGAGACAGGGAGCGCGAGAGAGAGAGACAGGGAGCGCGAGAGAGAGACAGGGAGCGCGAGAGAGAGACAGGGAGCGCGAGAGAGAGACAGGGAGCGCGAGAGAGAGACAGGGAGCGCGAGAGAGAGACAGGGAGCGCGAGAGAGAGACAGGGAGCGCGAGAGAGAGACAGGGAGCGCGAGAGAGAGACAGGGAGCGCGAGAGAGAGACAGGGAGCGCGAGAGAGAGACAGGGAGCGCGAGAGAGAGACAGGGAGCGCGAGAGAGAGACAGGGAGCGCGAGAGAGAGACAGGGAGCGCGAGAGAGAGACTGAGAGCGCGAGAGAGAGACAGGGAGCGCGAGAGAGAGACAGGGCACGAGAGAGAGACAGGGAGTGAGAGTGAGACAGGGAGCGCGAGAGAGTGACAGAGGGCGTGAGAGAGAGACAGAGAGCGCGAGAGAGAGACAGGGAGCGCGAGAGAGAGACAGGGAGCGCGAGAGAGAGACAGGGAGCGGGAGAGAGAGACAGGGCGCGAGAGAGAGACAGGGAGTGAGAGTGAGACAGGGAGCGCGAGAGAGAGACAGAGAGCGTGAGAGAGAGACAGAGAGCGCGAGAGAGAGACAGGGAGCGCGAGAGAGAGACAGGGAGCGGGAGATAGAGAGACAGGGAGCGCGAGAGAGAGACAGGGAGCGCGAGAGAGAGACAGGGAGCGCGAGAGAGAGACAGGGAGCGCGAGAGAGAGACAGGGAGCGAGAGAGAGAGACAGGGAGCGCGAGAGAGAGACAGGGAGCGCGAGAGAGAGACAGGGAGCGCGAGAGAGAGACAGGGAGCGCGAGAGAGAGACACGGAGCGCGAGAGAGAGAGACAGGGAGCGCGAGAGAGAGACAGGGAGCGCGAGAGAGAGACAGGGAGCGCGAGAGAGAGACAGGGAGCGCGAGAGAGAGACAGGGAGCGCGAGAGAGAGACAGGGAGCGCGAGAGAGAGACAGGGAGCGTGAGAGAGAGACAGGGAGCGCGAGAGAGAGACAGGGAGCGCGAGAGAGAGACAGGGAGCGCGAGAGAGAGACAGGGAGCGCGAGAGAGAGACAGGGAGCGCGAGAGAGAGACAGGGAGCGCGAGAGAGAGACAGGGAGCGGGAGAGAGAGACAGGGCGCGAGAGAGAGACAGGGAGTGAGAGTGAGACAGGGAGCGCGAGAGAGAGACAGAGAGCGTGAGAGAGAGACAGAGAGCGCGAGAGAGAGACAGGGAGCGCGAGAGAGAGACAGGGAGCTGGAGATAGAGAGACAGGGAGCGCGAGAGAGAGACAGGGAGCGCGAGAGAGAGACAGGGAGCGCGAGAGAGAGACAGGGAGCGCGAGAGAGAGACAGGGAGCGAGAGAGAGAGACAGGGAGCGCGAGAGAGAGACAGGGAGCGCGAGAGAGAGACAGGGAGCGCGAGAGAGAGACAGGGAGCGCGAGAGAGAGACAGGGAGCGCGAGAGAGAGAGACAGGGAGCGCGAGAGAGAGACAGGGAGCGCGAGAGAGAGACAGGGAGCGCGAGAGAGAGACAGGGAGCGCGAGAGAGAGACAGGGAGCGCGAGAGAGAGACAGGGAGCGCGAGAGAGAGACAGGGAGTGCGAGAGAGAGACAGGGAGCGCGAGAGAGAGACAGGGAGCGCGAGAGAGAGACAGGGAGCGCGAGAGAGAGACAGGGAGCGCGAGAGAGAGACAGGGAGCGCGAGAGAGAGACAGGGAGCGCGAGAGAGAGACAGGGAGCGCGAGAGAGAGACTGAGAGCGCGAGAGAGAGACAGGGAGCGCGAGAGAGAGACAGGGCACGAGAGAGAGACAGGGAGTGAGAGTGAGACAGGGAGCGCGAGAGAGAGACAGAGAGCGTGAGAGAGAGACAGAGAGCGCGAGAGAGAGACAGGGAGCGCGAGAGAGAGACAGGGAGCGCGAGAGAGAGACAGGGAGCGCGAGAGAGAGACAGGGCGCGAGAGAGAGACAGGGAGTGAGAGTGAGACAGGGAGCGCGAGAGAGAGACAGAGAGCGTGAGAGAGAGACAGAGAGCGCGAGAGAGAGACAGGGAGCGCGAGAGAGAGACAGGGAGCGGGAGATAGAGAGACAGGGAGCGCGAGAGAGAGACAGGGAGCGCGAGAGAGAGACAGGGAGCGCGAGAGAGAGAGACAGGGAGCGCGAGAGAGAGACAGGGAGCGCGAGAGAGAGACAGGGAGCGCGAGAGAGAGACAGGGAGCGCGAGAGAGAGACAGGGAGCGCGAGAGAGAGACAGGGAGCGCGAGAGAGAGACAGGGAGCGCGAGAGAGAGACAGGGAGCGCGAGAGAGAGACAGAGAGCGCGAGAGAGAGACAGGGAGCGCGAGAGAGAGACAGGGAGCGCGAGAGAGAGACAGGGAGCGCGAGAGAGAGACAGGGAGCGCGAGAGAGAGAGACAGGGAGCGCGAGAGAGAGACAGGGAGCGCGAGAGAGAGACAGAGAGCACAAGAGAGAGATAGCGAGCACAAGAGAGACAGAGAGAGAGGCAGAGAGAGAGAGAGAGAGAGGCAGAGAGCGCGAGAGACAGACAGACAGAGAGAAACAAAGGGATGAAGAGTAACAGACAGAGAAAGAAAGGATTGGATGACTAAACATCTGACTGAATGGCCCTCTCTTCAATGGGAAATGTCCCTATAAGGCTGGTGACTAGAGTTTGACCCATCCCACCCCACCCTCCCAAAACTCCCCACAGCAAGGGTTGGGAGAGGGGGGAAAGAGGGGGGGAGATGAGAGGGGGGAAAGAGGGGGGAGGTGAGAGGGGGGAAAGAGGGGGGGAGGTGAGAGGGGGGAAAGAGGGGGGGAGGTGAGAGGGGCAGAGTCCCCCAAAGTATTTCAATCAGCCCAAAGCTGATCGAACTGCAAGTCACATGTTGCCCGGCGCACCACCAGCCCTACCCTCTCTCCCATTCTCCCCACCCAACCTACCCTTGGATTCCAGGCCCAGTCCCTCCACCTCACCTCAACTGCCAGCGGCTGACGGGGACAGCCACAAACATCGAGGGACGGGTGAGTGGTGGGTGCAGAATGGGGGCCGCTGTCAGCCCTGCCCTCCCCCCCCCCCCCCGCAACCCACTGACATTTCAGAGGTTGGGTCTCAGACCACAGCACAGCACCTCAGTGTTAGCAGGGGCTGGGGCAGAGGCCTCAGACAAGGCCTGAGGGTCACCAGGGGTCACTCTATGAGCGCTTTGAACTTGGGACAGGACAGCAGAGTGTTTCAAACACAGACTCTGTGCCGATGTCCCTCACACACAACTGTCCCTTTTACATCACTTCTCCAGACCAGTGAAGCATCCGCTGTGAGACACTGCTTAAAGGAACCAACCCCTGCCTAAAAGAGGCCAGCTGCCTTTAAGAAAGATTCTGAAAAAAACCACACAAGTGACTTCTGTCACTAAGTACACACAACAACAACTTTATCTACACGGCGCCTTTCGCATCATAAAATGTGGAACCATGTTTCACAGAGCACAACCGAGGATAGGTGGCTGAAATCTTAATCAAAGAGGGTAAATTCTAAGGTGCTTCTTGAAAGAGAAGAGAGAAAAAAGAGAAAAACAGAGAGAGAGGGAGAGAAAAACAGAGAGAAAGAGAAACAGAGAGAGAGAAAAACAGAGAGAGAAACAGAGAGAGAAAGAGAGAGAGAAACAGAGAAAGAAAAACAGAGAGAGAAACAGAGAGACAGCGAAACAGAGAAACAGAGAGAGAAAGAAAAACAGAGAGAAACAAAGAGAGAGAAAAGCAGAGAGAAAAACAGAGAGAGAGAAACAGAGAGAGAGAGAGAGAAACAGAGAGAGAGAGAGAGAAACAGAGAGAAACAAAGAGAGAGAAAAGCAGAGAGAAAAACAGAGAGAGAGAAACAGAGAGAGAGAGAGAAACAGAGAGAGAGAGAGAGAAACAGAGAGAGAGAAAAACAGAGAAAGAAAAACAGAGAGAGAAAGAAAAACAGAGAGAAAAACAGAGAGAGAGAAAAAGACAGACAGGGAGAGAGAGAAAAAAACAGAGAGAGAAAAACAGAGAAAGAAAAACAGAGAGAAAAACAGAGAGAGAAAAAGACAGACAGAGAGAGAGAGAAAAACAGAGAGAAAAGCAGACAGAGAGAGAGAGGTGAGTGGAAAGCAGTGCAGCCTATAATTTGTCTTTTTGCAGCGTGCCAGCGATTTGCTTGGGCATGTGGGCCCTTTAATGTTTTTTTGTGCGGCCAAGCGGGTATGGCATCTTAAAGGGGCAGACTGGTGTACCCACTGGGAACCTCTGGCTTGCTGGCTGCTCCTTCAGCTTAGCTGCTGGGGGAGAGGTAGGGGGGTTTAGGGAGGGAATTGCGGTCGATCTGGGCTGCAGTCAGCCAGTTGCTGGAGTGAGAGAACTAACAGGCAAGGCAAAGGCTTGTCAAACAGTGTCACTTCAAACTGTCCCTTTAACAGGACCACACAAAGGACAGGGAGGTGGAAATCCTCCATCAATGCTCGGCTGCTGTTTAAAAACGTCAGCACAGTGTTCTGCTTCATGCCCACTGGATCTGTACAGTGAGCAGTTAAAGGGGCCTTGCACTCCCAACGGGGAAAGGCTGGGAAGATAAGGAAAAGCAAATGGGAGAAGGGAGGCTTCCCTCAGAGGTGGCAGTCCGTGGGTTACCTGTGGGATTACCTGACTGACACAAGGCTTTTTCTCCATTTCACATCCTGTGATCCAACACGCCTCTAATTCAAATCCAGCTGACACTGGCTGAACATTCACTCCCCTTTAATTTGCATTTCAAAGGTTTCACGGGGAAAAAAACCTGAATTCTTTTTGCATGTTCTAGCTTAAGCCAAATAGAGAGAGAGAGACAGAGAGAAAGAGAGAGCGACAGACAGAGAGAGAGAGAGAGCGACAGACAGAGAGAGAGAGAGAGCGACAGACAGAGAGAGAGAGAGAGCGACAGAGAGAGAGAGAGAGCGACAGACAGAGAG
>NW_027591865.1:0-20000 GCF_964213995.1 Mustelus asterias | reverse complement strand
CTTGGTATGGGGCTCCTGCTCTGCCCAAGACCGCAAGAAACTACAAAAGGTCGTGAATGTAGCCCAATCCATCACGCAAACCAGCCTCCCATCCATTGACTCTGTCTACACTTCCCGCTGCCTCGGCAAAGCAGCCAGCATAATTAAGGACCCCACGCACCCCGGACATTCTCTCTTCCACCTTCTTCCTTCGGGAAAAAGATACAAAAGTCTGAGGTCACGTACTGACCGACCCAAGAACAGCTTCTTCCCTGCTGCTGTTTTGAACGGACCTACCTTGCATTAAGTTGATCTTTCTCTACACCCTAGCTATGACTGTAACACTACATTCTGCACTCTCTCCTTTCCTTCTCTATGAATGGTATGCTCTGTATAGCGCGCAAGAAACAATACTTTTCACTGTATGTTAACACATGTGACAATAATAAATCAAATCAAATCAAATTAACCTGCACATCTTTCGACTGTGGGGGGAAACCGGAGCACCCGGAGGAAACCCATGCAGACACGCGGAAAAAGTGCAAACTCCACACAGAGAGTGACCCAGGCATCGAACCTGGGTCCCTGACATTGTGAGGCAGCAGTGCTAACCACTGTGCCACCCTAAGAGAAAGCACTTGCAAGGTTACGGGAAAAGGCAGGAGAGTGAGAAGCCGAGTCACTCTTTCAGAGAACTAGTACAGTCACAATGGGCCAAATGGCCTCATTCTGTGCTGTAAATCACTCTACGATCCTGTGACAGTGAAGTCGGCCAAATGGGGGCTGTAAAATAACACAATCATTTTGTGGGTTATCAGTTTCTCATTGACTGTGTGGTTGCTTTGTTACTTCCCAGCTTATCTCCAATCCCGATTACCAAAACCGTTTGGCCAAAGGAACTTTGGACCCTCCTCAGCACCCGGACAATGCGAGGCCTGAACAGGTTAGTCAGCGGCTGAGACAGAGAAACGGAGCTAACACTTCAGATCCACCACCTTTCATCAGAACTGAGTCTGCCAATCTGAAATGCTAACTCCGTTCCTCCCCCCAGTCACAGATGCTTCATGGGGCTGCTGTGTACTCCCATTTCCTGGTTATATTTCAGAATTTTGCCTTCGTTTGAGTGATATTGAGATGGTTTCATGGAGCGTCCCATCAGCCCAGGACCTGCCGTCAGGCAGGATTGAGTATTCCCAGGTCAGACACGGGCCGCCAGGTGCAGTCAACCCACAGTTTGGTTCACCTGCCCCTTGAGGTTCCAAACCCCACACGCCCTCAGGTTACATGGCATTAAACCGCTCATTTTCTTTCTGGAGTGCGTGGGGGCAATTCATTGAAGTGACATCTCTTTCTGCACACAGTGCGTAACTTGAATAGGCTGAGAGTGCGGCCTACTCAAATAGGCTGAGAGTGCGGCCAACTCGAATAGGCTGAGAGTGCGGCCTACTGGAACAGGCTGTGGCACAGTTTAGAGCAGTGGTTCCCAAACCTTTTTCACTGGGCCGCACTTTTGGAATCAAAATTTGCTCGCGCTGCACTAAATGTTTTATTAATACATTCAAAAACAAAAAAATCCAACTCCAAGCAGTGCTTGATTCATAACATAGAACACAACTACTTTATAATATGATCATGGGACATCCAGAAAGTATAAAACAATGCTTGTTTAAACCATGTTTAAATGTTTCTTGGATTGTCCTTGAATCTTCCCGCCACACTTGCCATCCTCTCTCGCCGCACCAGTGTGGCGCGCCGCACCGCACCCTTTGGGAACCACTGGTTTAGAGGGAGCGCTGCATTGAACCAATAAAACACCCTCTGCTCTCACTCTTTTTCACGACGACACAGCTTTGACTTGGGTTGAAGGTTTCGGGTTGCCCCGGGATTCTCCTGGAGACCAGGCGGGTGAGAAACATTATAGGCAATGGTATGAATGGGTGCTGAATCCCTACGCTAGGTGTGCTTTAATGCCCCCCCCGCCCCCCCACCCCCCAACACATAACAAAGCCCACCTCAGAAGCTCTGAGCCACACAGCTACTGGTCTCAGGTTCTAAACAAATAAAGGACATCCTGACCAAAAAAAAAGAATATTTTCCTTCAAATTTGCCATGCACTGTTAACTGGACCGGGTCTTGGGTTGCTGCAGCCCAGTCGTCTCCAATGCTCATGGCTTATCATGGATAGCAAATAGTGCCATGATAGGATGGGCAGTCGGCTGATCTTGCCTGCCCTCTGGTGTTCAGCACTGATTCTCACTGTCCCCCACAAAGCCTCATACACTTGGAGGCTGGGGCAGGTGTGTGCCCGTGCTCTCGTGTTGACGTGTGAAGCCGGCCCAGTTGATGCTCCAGCTGTGGTACGCCAGCACCGTCCTCTGCGCAGCTGCATGCTGTCCCAGATGTGTCACCCATGACTCCCTGCTCTCGCGATTAACTTGCGAGAGCATCACCAGCGCTCAAAACTCAAATCGCCGTCTGCCTGCATTACCTCACTTCCTTCCTGACGGTACGAACTCCTCACCACAGCAAGGCCTTGCACAGGGCCGACTGCTTCCAACCCTGGATGTCTTCTGAGGCTGTATAAGGCTCTGGTCAGACCCCATTTGGAGTATTGTGAGCAGTTTTGGCCCTGTATCTAAGGAAGGATGTGCTCCCTTGGAAAGGGTCCACAGGAGGTTCACAAGAATGATCCCTGGAATGAAGAGCTTGTCGTATGAGGAACGGTTGAGGACTCTAGGTCTGTACTCGTTGGAGTTTAGAAGGATGAGGGGGGATCTTATTGAAACTTACAGGATACCGCGAGGCCTGGATAGAGTGGACGTGGAGAGGATGTTTCCACTAGTCGGAAAAACTAGAACCAAAGGGCACAACCTCAGGCTAAAGGGACGATCCTTTAAAACAGAGATGAGGAGGAATTTCTTCAGCCAGAGAGTGGTGAATCTGTGGAACTCTTTGCCGCAGAAGGCTGTGGAGGCCGGGTCATTGAGTGTCTTTAAGACAGAGATAGATAGGTTCTTGATTAATAAGGCGATCAGGGTTATGAGGAAAAGGCAGGAGAATGGGGATGAGAAAAATATCAGCCATGATTGAATGGCAGAGCAGACTCGATGGGCCGAGTGGCCTAATTCTGCTCCTATGTCTCACGGTCAATCGACAGTAGACGCTTTAACTGATCTGCTGCGTTTTTTCTTTAGCCCAGCCGGGTTCGTTGAGAGTTTCAAACAAATATCACGCGGAAAACCCTATAACACCGAGATTCTCCTGAGCCATTTTAGCCTGAGATTGCTGAGGTGAGGCAGCCATCTTGCAAGGTCAACAAAGCAGTGGATGAAAAAGGTCACGCTGTTGCTGCCAGGATGAGAACAGGCTCACAGATCGGTTCGTGCGCAGGAAGCACAGGGTATGTCGGGCAACCGTGAGCCACTCAGTAATCACGGGATTCTATTGCAGCAGGAGTGGATTCCACTGAGTTGATGACTACACTATGGGCTGGCTTAACCTCCCCAGAGAGCAGGCTTTTGTTATTACAGCTGGGACTCAGCACTGCTGTTTACACAGACTCCACAGAAATGACTGTGCCACACCAGCGATAAAAGTGCTGCTGTAGGTGCCTTGTTCCACACCCCCCCCCCCCTCCCCGCCTCCCCCAGCCCCCTTCCCTGGTATCTGCTGAGAGTAGGCCTCACTGTTGGTGTAAACCAACTCTGAAATTGTTGGCAGTGGAAAGGCTGACGTCCCGAACACAAATCACCACGAGCTGTGTGAAAACAGGACAGACAGGTGTACCTCACTCAAGAGGAGTGGAGGTCGATTTGAGGTATTCAAGATGATAAAAGGTATGGATAAAGCAGACATGGAGTGGATGCTTCCTCTTGGGTGCATTGACCTAGAAGAGGCGCCGGAGTGTGGCAACTAGGGGACTGTAACTTCATTGCAGTGTTAATGTAAGTCCACTTGTGACTAATAAATAAACTTTACTTTACTTCTTGTGGGTCATTCTAGGACGAGAGATCATAGTCTTAGGATAAGGGGAAGGCAAAGTTAAAACAGAGTTGAGGAGCAACTCCTTCTCCCAGAGGGTTGTGAATCTGTGGAATTCGCTACCCCAGAGTGCGGTGGATGCTGGGACAGTGAGTAAATTGAAGGAGGAGTTAGACAGATTTTTAATGGGGTTGAAGGGTTATGGGGAGAAAGGAGGAAAATGGGAATGCGGAGTATGATGTGGAGATGCCGGCGTTGGACTGGGGTAAGCACAGTAAGAAGTCTCACAACACCAGGTTAAAGTCCAACAGGTTTATTTGGTAGCAAATACCATAAGCTTTCGGAGCACAGCTCCTTCGTCAGATGGGGTGGATATCCACCCCATCTGAAGAAGGAGCTGTGCTCCGAAAGCTTATGGTATTTGCTACCAAATAAACCTGTTGGACTTTAACCTGGTGTTGTGAGACTTCTTACAATGCGGAGTATATCAGTCATGATCGAATGGCGGAGCAGACTCGATGGGCTGAATGGCCCAATTCTGCTCCTATATCTTCTGAACTCATTTTGTGTGAGGCCATCGAATCCGTTTCATTCCTTTTTTCTTGCACGCCCCCAATTTTCTTCACCTAATCTTTGACAGCCGTGATGCTGACCATCTAGGCTCTGAGCTCCAGTGCCTCAGACCTCTTCGCCTCTCATTCCCCCTTTTTAAAAATACTCCTTCAGCTCTTTCACTTGGCTGGGCGTTTGGCTTCCATCGTTGGCTCAGTGTCAAGTACTTTTTGTCCAATACACACCTGCGCTGCAATCTGGGATGTTTATTGTGTGCTGTCTAAATGCGGTTCTATTCAAACAAAGCTGTTTTAATTGTTGTGCGTCTCACATTGTGCCCAGGGGGCCACTAGGCCGCATTCCGACAGAAAACAACAGCACAGACTTTTGTTGAAGGAAGTGCAGGGGGGAAGGCCTTTTCAATGGGACCACACGTGGCTGGGCGAATCTTACAAGAAAGGACGGACAAACTTGCATTGCTGTAGCATCTTTCACAATCACAGCACACCCCCAATGAAGGGTGGCACGGTGGTTAGCACTGCTGCCTCACAGCACCAGGGACCCGGGTTCGATTCCAACCTTGGGTCACTGTCTGTGTGGAGTCTGCACGTTCTCCCCGTGTCTGCGTGGGTTTCCTCCGGGTGCTCCGGTTTCCTCCCACAGTCCAAAGATGTGCACGTTAGCTGGATTGGCCATGCTAAATCGCCCCTTAGTGTTCCAAGATGTGTACGGTTAGGAGGATTAGTGGGGTATATATATGAGGTTATAGGGATCTGGTCTGGGTAAGACGCTGTGTTGGAGAGTCAGTGCAGACTCGATGGGCCAAATGGCCTCCTCCCACTCCGTAGCAATTCTATTCTATGTACATTACACGGCACTTTTCTAGGTTACCACTTTTCCAGGTACCTTTTCACTCAGAGGGTGGTGAGTGTCTGGGACGAGCTTCCAGAGGCAGCAGTAGAGGCGGGTATAATTTTGTCTTTTAAAAAGCATTTAGACAGTTACATGGGTAAGATGGGTATAGAGGGATATGGGCCAAACGTGGGCAATTGGGACTAGCTTCGTGGTTAAAAAAAGGGGCGGCATGGACAAGTTGGGCCGAAGGGCCTGTTTCCATGCAAACCTCTATGACTCTATTTCACATTTCATTTTTTTTATCCCAGATGGCGCTGGAGTGAGACAACTTCTTGCAAGCTGTGCCCAGCATACCTTCTAATTCTATCTTTTACTCTTGTTCTATGCTCCTAAAACTTCATTCTAACTCTTTTAAACTCTCTAACAATGCTCCAATTATCTTTCTCTACACCCTAGCTGTGACTGTAACACTACATTCTGCACCCTCTCCTTTCCTTCTCTATGAACGGTATGCTTTGTCTGTATCACGCGCAAGAAACAATACTTTTCACTGTGTGTTAATACATGTGACAATAATAAATCGCGTCAAGATGGAAAATAACATATTCAGCCTCGGCACATGGAATGTTTCTAAGATGCTTGAATGTTGCTGGGATCAGTGAAGTAATGGAGCGAGTGAAAATACTGAATGGCAATGTCGGAACAGGAGGAGGAGGCCATTCAGCCCCCTCTGAGTCTGCTTGCCCTTTCAATGAGATTGTGACTGATCTCAACCCCAGCTCCATTTCGCTCCGAATCTCGCGATAACCTTTTCCCAACAAAAAAAAACGAATATTGAAAGTTCCCCCCCCCCCTCCAGTCTTGTTTGGTGGGGAGGAATGGGGGGGGGGGGGGGAAGAATCAGACTGATTGCCCTTTGTGTGGAAAAAGTGTTCGCCTGATTTCCCTCCAAAATGGCCAGGCCGCCATTTTGTTTTTGTCAACGAGCTTCGGGTTATCCACAGGGTTTGCACTGAGTGGCACTACTGCTTGATCAGCGGGGCCGATCCAATTTGTTGGAGAGATCTGACAGTGTTTCACTGCAGGAGGTTATAATTTCAGTGTGGGAGCGGCTAAATACCCTGGGCTAACTTCCAGGAACCACTCTAACCCCGGGATGAAAAAAATCCAGCGTTCCAGGCTTATTAAAATAAGACCGCAAGAAGTTACGGCTCGAGGATTAAATGTCACGTGGCTGCACACAAGAGGGTGACAGCGCCTTATTTACCCACCTTGCGGGCAAACTTGCCCGTCCTCCTTCACCAGCTGTGGGTGTGGGACGCTCTGTCTCCTTCTGGTAACCTTCCGTGCGTCTCCTCACGGCGACGGGAACCTCCTGCAGAATGAAAGTTAAAGTTTATTTGTTTTTATTAGTGTCACATTAACACTGCAATGAAGTTACCAGGAATTTCTCTGAGTCGCCACACTCTGGTGCCCATTCGGGTCAATGCACCTAGCCGGCACGTCTTTCAGACTACGGGAGGAAACCGGAGCACCCGGAGGAAAACCACGCAGACACGTGGAGAATGTGTGCAGACTCCACACAGACAGTGACCCAAGCCGGGAATCGAACCCGGGTCCCTGGCGTTGTGAGGCAGCAGCGCTAACCCACTGTGCCACCGTGCCGCCCAATGGTGACAACAGAAAAGTTTTAGCTCATCAACCGATTACTTTGGCAGCTGTAAGCTGCACTTCGCGCAACGTGAAGCAGCCCGTTTGGAAACCAGGCCCTGTTAAAAGTGTCGAGAGCTCGGCTGTGAGCTGGTGCGGGGATTGGTGCAGGTGGAAGTGGGAAAAGGCTGGTGGAGGAGGAGCGAGAGATTGCTCGGTGTGCAACCTCGAGTTCCCTACACCGTTCACAACACTCCCTGGTTTGTCCCTAATCTACCCTGTACTTATCCCGTCTCAAACCACTTTGGTTTCCCTACACTCAGGAATGTGTCTAAAGCAGATAATTGTCGGGTTTGAGGCCCCCCCTCCCCCCCCCGAGTCTCTCATGTAAACAGCTTTGGGCAGAGAGGAGTCAGTCCTTTGACTGTGGCATTGGCAGGGTAAAATGGGGCTTGGCAAACAGGGCAAACGTCTGGCGACACTTCAACGGTTCACTACTTTTCCCATGCACTTCCTTCTGCCGAGAGCAAGTTCTCCGCCAATTTCTTCCTATTTTCAAGAAGGATTACAGGAACAAGAGAAGGCCATTCAGCCTTCCTTGAGCCTGTCCCTCTACTCCGCGAGATGACGATGGCTGATTGGTGACCTCACATCATGTACCCGCCATTGCTCCATATCCCTTTGGGCAATAAAAATCTATCAATCCGAGAGTTAACAACCGATCCAGTGTCAACATGCCTGCTATAGTCCAAAGATGTGCGGGTTAGGTGGATTGGCCATGCTAAATTGTCCCTTAGTGTCCAAAGATGTGTGGGTTAGGTGGATTGGCCATGCTAAATTGTCCCTTAGTGTCCAAAGATGTGCGGGTTAGGTGGATTGGCCATGCTAAATTGTCCCTTAGTGTCCAAAGATGTGCGGGTTAGGTGGATTGGCCATGCTAAATTGTCCCTTAGTGTCCAAAGGTGTGTGGGTTAGGTGGATTGGCCATGCTAAATTGTCCCTTAGTGTCCAAAGATGTGCGGGTTAGGTGGATTGGCCATGCTAAATTGTCCCTTAGTGTCCAAAGGTGTGTGGGTTAGGTGGATTGGCCATGCTAAATTGTCCCTTAGTGTCCAAAGATGTGCGGGTTAGGTGGATTGGCCATGCTAAATTGTCCCTTAGTGTCCAAAGATGTGCGGGTTAGGTGGATTGGCCATGCTAAATTGTCCCTTAGTGTCCAAAGATGTGCGGGTTAGGTGGATTGGCCATGCTAAATTGTCCCTTAATGTCCAAAGATGTGCAGGTTAGGTGGATTGGCCATGCTAAATTGTCCCTTAGTGTCCAAAGATGTGCGGGTTAGGTGGATTGGCCATGCTAAATTGTCCCTTAGTGTCCAAAGATGTTCTGGTTAGGTGGATTGGCCATGCTAAATTGTCCATTAGTGTCCAAAGATGTGCGGGTTAGGTTGATTGGACATGCTAAATTGACGTTAGTGTCTGGGGATTAGCAGGGTAAATATATGGGGTTACGGGGATAGGGCCTGGGAGGGATTGTGGTCGGTGCAGGCTCGATGGGCCGAATGGCCTCCTTCTGTATTGTAGGGATTCTATGATTCAGGAGGAAGTTCCAAACTTCTAGCATCCCTTGCATGTACAAGTGTTGCCCCATTTCACTTCCAGTAAATCTGGCTTTTGTTTTTGAGACAATACCTGCTCGTCCTAGACTCCTCAAAACAGAAATAGTTTCCTCAGTATCGGCCCTGCCTGCTCCACCTGGTATCTCGAAAACTTTGATCAAATTGAAGGGACAAGGATTTACGGAACGGAGAGATGACAGTCTAGGATTTGATTATCCCACCAGAGGAATAGCCCTAGCCAAGATAAGGGTAAAGAACTTTTAAGGAAATTTGGCATGTCAGCTACAACTCTCACCAACTTTTACAGATACACCATAGAAAGCATTCTTTCTGGTTGTATCACAGCTTGGTATGGCTCCTGCTCTGCCCAAGACCGCAAGAAACTACAAACGGTCGTGAATGTAGCCCAATCCATCATGCAAACCAGCCTCCCATCCATTGACTCTGTCTACACTTCCCGCTGCCTCGGCAAAGCAGCCAGCATAATTAAGGACCCCACGCACCCCGGACATTCTCTCTTCCACCTTCTTCCGTCGGGAAAAAGATACAAAAGTCTGAGGTCCCGTACCAACCGACTGAAGAACAGCTTCTTCCCTGCTGCTGTCAGACTTTTGAATGGACCTACCCTGCATTATCTTTCTCTACACCCTAGCTATGACACTACATTCTGCACTCTCTTGTTTCCTTCTCTATGAACGGTATGTTTTGTCTGCATAGCGCCCAAGAAACAATACTTTTCACTGTATGCTAATATATGTGACAATAATAAATCAAATCAAACTCTGAAACAAGCAGGCGAAAGCACAACTCAACTCAGTCCGGTGGCAATGTGGGTCAGGCCACACCTCTGTGTGGGGTGGGGAAGAGAGAGATAGGTGCCATACTTCATTAACTTGGCCAGATCTTCCATGGTGAAGGTGGAGGGTGATTGCTAGGGTGAGGGTCCATTGCGGTCAACTCTACACCCTGGACAACATTCCCGAGTTGATCTTTCCAGCAGAGGTCTACTGGGTGACAATCTGGAGATATTTATTTCCAACCCCATCCCTTCCCTAGATCAGGAATTCTCAAAACAAATGCTGCATGCCTAAGACCCAGCCCAGGAGTCAAAGCAGGGACTTCCGTGATCCAGACAGTGAGGGGAATAGCTCAGAGGAGGCAGTTGTTATTGTGGAAGGTTGCACTCGTTGCCCAGTTTTCCTGGTCCCAGGAGGCAGTACTAAGGCTCTCGTGAAGCGACAGGAGTTCTCACTTCGGTCAGAGCCAGGGTTTCATTTTATTTGGGTAGCAGTCCACGAATGAAGCAGACGTATCGAATTCAAGTTGAAAATATGAGGCAGGGACCTTTGTACAATCCACGGGTCAAATTCCCACTACAGTGACCACCTTCTCAACCCATCTCGAGCAGCCCAGAAACCACAGGCACTGCTGCCTCTTCCCACACTCTCTGGGCTGGAGCTGAAGTTTAGATCAGCCCCAGTTGAGTCTGCTCCACACAGCTGCCCCATCGGGCTTCCTGGCTGAGATTTGTTTGTCCTTTGACCTTCCCCTTCCTGGCCAACCACGAGCAGTCACAACTTGACATAGCATTTCTCAGTTTGGTCAAACAACTGGGCTTTAAACGATGTACCGCCGCGGTCACCCGTGGCCAGATTCCGGGGTCGCACACATTAGCTCCCCATCACCGAGGACTGTGCAAACTGTGACCCCGGAAGTAATCCGACCCCGTGACCTTCCCTCGGGGGCTCGGTTGGGAAGATGGGAGGTCTTGTCACATGACTTCCCATCTGGCACACTCCCGGACACTCCTGCCATTGGTCCAGCCTGGCAGCGTCCAGCCTTCCCACACCAATTGGAAAGCAAATGGAGGCTCCTTCCGAACCGATGGCTGATTCTTAACCACATAGCCATCTCCAATATCTTTTCTTATAATTAATAAGCAAAAGTCTACAAAGGAAATTAAAAGAAAAAAACGTATATTTTTTATACGGGGCACTGCAGTGGTCAGCCTCACAGCACCAGAGACCCGGGTTCGATTCCCGGCTTGGGTCACTGTCTGGGTTTCCCCCGGGTGGTCCGGTTTCCTCCCACAGTCTGAAAGACGTGCTGGCTCGGTACATTGGCCATGCTAAATTCTCCCTCAGAGAGATTTGGATAGGCTGAGCGAGTGGGCGAGGATCTGGCAGATGGAATATAACGTTAGCAAATGTGAGGTTATCCACTTTGGAAGAAATAATAGTAAATTGGAATATTATTTAAATGGAGAAAAATTACATCGTGCGACTGTGCAGAGGGACCTGGGGGTCCTTGTGCACGAATCGCAAAAACTCAGTCTGCAGGTGCAGCAGGTGATCAAGAAGGAGAATGGAATGTTGGCCTTTATCGCGAGGGGGATAGAATATAAAAGCAGGGAGGTCTTGCTGCAACTGTACAAGGCACTGGTGAGGCCGCAACTGGAGTACTGTGTGCAGTTTTGGTCCCCTTATTTGTGAAAGGATATATTGGCCTTGGAGGGAGTGCAGAGAAGGTTCACCAGGTTGATACCAGAGATGAGGGGTGTAGCTTATGAGGAGAGATTAAACAGATTGGGTCTGTACTCGTTGGAGTTTAGAAGGATGAGGGGTGATCTTATAGAGACATATAAGATAATGAAGGGGCTGGATAGGGTGGAGGTGGAGAGATTCTTTCCACTTAGAAGGGAAACCAGAACTAGAGGGCACAGCCTCAAAATAAGGGGGGGCCGGTTCAGAACAGAATTGAGGGGGAACTTCTTCTCTCAGAGGGTAGTGAATCTCTGGAATTCTCTGCCCATTGAAGTGGTGGAGGCTTCCTCGTTGAATATGTTTAAATCACGGGTAGATAGTTTTCTGATCGATAAGGGAATTAGGGGATATGGGGAGCAGGCGGGTAAGTGGAACTGATTCGCTTCAGATCAGCCATGATCTTATTGAATGGCGGGGCAGGCTCGAGGGGCCAGATGGCCAACTCCTGCTCCTATTTCTTATGTTATGTTCTTATGTTACCCGAACAGGCGCTGGAGTGTGGCGACTAGGGGATTTTCACAGTAACTTCATTGCAGTGTTAATGTAAGCCTTACTTGTGACTAATAAATAGACTTTACTTTAAGTTTGACCACAATGATTTTTTTCATGTTCTAATGAAAAAGGCGTTGTGTAACAACATCTAATTGCCTAAATTAATTAACTTTCATATTTGTAATTTGTTTGAAGCAATTGATTAGTTTCCAGAAATTCTGGTGAGATTGGTAACCCTAATTACTCTGTTCCCCGGGGAGCGTACCCAGGGCTGGGGAGCATCGATTCCCCCATGTGCATGCGGCTATGCCTAAGGTAACAGCAGAAAGATCACAGGATATCTTAGAACAGTCCACACAAACACTCCTACACTGACAGCAGCTAATGTTGCTTGTCTGGGGGCTGGTATATATAACCAGAGGAGCTTCAACGTGGTGTAATACAGTTTCCTCCCGTCACCATCAGTGACTAACTCCACATGAGTCACAAAGTAAGAAATGTGTAACATCTGGCTCATCAGCTGGATCTGGGAGGGACAAGAGAGTCTGGGGGGAACCAAGTGAGAGTATTTTCCTCTCTCTCCCCTCAGGATGTTTACTGGATTGATAACCTAGAGACCGTGCCTTCAAAGGTTTGAGAAATTGCATGCAGTTTTTAAAAAAAAAGACAATTCTGGAAATAAAATGGGAATAAGTAACTGTGACCATGAAGCTGTCAGATTGCCATCAAAATAAACGGGTTCACCAATGTCCTTTGGGGAAGGAAGGCCATCGGCCTAACCTGGTCAGGCCTCGGGGTGACTACTGGCCTAACTTGGTCAGGCCTAGGGATGACTACCGGCCTAACCTGGTCAGGCCTCGGGGTGACTACTGGCCTAACCTGGTCAGGCCTAGGGGTGACTACTGGCCTAACCTGGTCAGGTCTAGGGATGACTACTGGCCTAACCTGGTCAGGCCGAGGGATGACTATCGGCCTAACCTGGTCAGGCCTAGGGAAGACTACTGGCCTAACCTGGTCAGGCCTAGGGTGACTATCAGCCTAACCTGGTCAGGCTGAGGGGTGACTACTGGCCTAACCTGATCAGGCCTAGGGGTGACTACCGGCCTAACCTGGTCAGACCTAGGGATGACTACCGGCCTAACCTGGTCAGGCCTAGGGATGGCTATCGGCCTAACCTGGTCAGGCCTCGGGGTGACTACTGGCTTAACCTGGTCAGGCCTAGGGATGACTATCAGCCTAACCTGGTCAGGCCTAGGGGTGACTACTGGCCTAACCTGGTCAGGCCTAGGGTGACTATCAGCCGAACCTGGTCAGGCTGAGGGGTGACTACCGGCCTAACCTGGTCAGGCCGAGGGGTGACTACCGGTCTAACCTAGTCAGGCCGAGGGATGACTACCGGCCTAACCTGCTCAGGCCGAGGGGTGACTACTGGTCTAATCTAGTGAGGCCTAGGGATGACTACTGGCCTAACCTGGTCAGGCATAGGGATGACTATCGGCTTAACCTGGTCAGGCTGAGGGGTGACTACCGGCCTAACCTGGTCAGGCCGAGGGGTGACTACTGGCCTAACCTGATCAGGCCTAGGGGTGACTACCGGCCTAACCTGGTCAGGCCGAGGGGTGACTACTGGTCTAACCTAGTCAGGCCGAGGGGTGACTACCGGCCTAACCTGGTCAGACCTCAGGGTGACTCCAGACCCACTCTGGTGTGGTTGACCCCTGGCCCAGCTCTCTCAGACTGACGGCAGCTCCAGTGGAAAGCGACTCACCAACACCTTCACTGAGGGGCGAGCACCGAACAGAGGCCCCGCCAGAGACACCTCCACCCGGGGGTGAGTAAGCACGCTGGCTGGGAGCTAAAACAACGGCGATGCCTCACAGCAGCAGGGATGGTGGGGCAGGTCAGTACATGCTGGCTGAGACACTGAGGTAGGGCTTTCGCTGTGGGGAAGGTCTGAGTGTGCGACGCTCCTCGAGGTACTTGTGTCAGTGTACAGTCATTTCGAAGAAACCTCAGGGTGTGTAAACCTTAGCCATCCAATAATGCTCCTTACCCACACCTTTACCCTGTAAAGGGGCACTTGTGAAAGGGATCAAGCATATCCTGGTGCTGCAATAATGTGTGGACACAATCACACACGCAGATCAGAATAATCATAGAATCCCTACAGTGCAGAAGGAGGCCATTCGGCCCATCGAGTCTGCACCGACCACAATCCCACCTATCCCCATAACCCCACATATTTACCCCGCTAATCCCGCTGGCACTAAGGGGCAAATTTTCATGGCCAATCAACATAACCCACACATCTTTAGACTGTGGGAGGAAACCGGAGCACCCGGAGGAAACCCATGCAGACACGGGGAGAATGTGCAAACTCCACACCGACAGTGACCCGAGCCGGGAATCGAACCCGGGTCCCTGGCGCCGTGAGGCAGCGGTGCTAACCACCGTGTCGCCCCAAATTGGGGTGGGGACACCGGGATTCGAACCCTGGTCCTCATGCTGCCAAGCATACGCTCTACCACTGAGATATGCCAACACCCCATTCAGCCCCTCTGGGGGTCCTGCCATTCGATGAGAATATGGCTGATCTATATCTTAACTCCACTCATCCACCTTGGTCTCCCATCCTCTGAAGCCCCGACTGAACAAAAATCTGTCAATCTCCATTCCGAATCAATCTAGTGACTGCATTCTCTCAAAGGCAAGCACATCCCTTAAGTATGGATTCCAATCTTCTTGTTTTATCCTTTCATGGTATGTCTGGCAAGGCCAGTGCTTGTTGCCCACTCCTAACTACCTTTGAACTGACTTGCTAGGCCATTTAGAGAGCTTTAGGTCAACCACATTGCTGTGGCTCTGGAGTCACTTGTAGACCAGACCAGGGTAAGGACAGCAGATTTCCCTCCCTATAGGACATCAGTGAAGCAGATAGGCCCTTACGACAATCGATGATAGTCTCATGGTCACTGCGAGTGAGGCGAGCTTCATATTCCAAACATTCCAAAGGATGTGCTGGCCTTGGAAAGGGTCCAGAGGAGGTTCACAGGAATGATCCCTGGAATGAAGAGCTTGTCGTATGAGGAACGGTTGAGGACTCTAGGTCTGTACTCGTTGGAGTTTAGAAGGATGAGGGGGGATCTTATTGAACCTCACAGGATACCGCGAGGCCTGGATAGAGTGGACGTGGAGAGGATGTTTCCACTGGTAGGAAAAACTAGAACCAGAGGGCCAAAGCTCAGACTAAAGGGACGATCCTTTAAAACAGAGATGAGGGGGAATTTCTTCAGCCAGAGAGTGGTGAATCTGTGGAACTCTTTGCCGCAGAAGGCTGTGGAGGCCAGGTCATTGAGTGTCTTTAAGACAGAGATAGATAGGTTCTTGATTAATAAGGGGATCAGGGGTTATGGGCAGGAGAATGGGGATGAGAAAAATATCAGCCATGATTGAATGACTGGGCAGACTCGATGGGCCGAGTGGCCTCATTCTGCTCCTATGTCTTATTGTCTTAAATGTATTTATTCAATTTAAATTCCATTAGCTGCTGTCGTGAGATTTGAACTTGTGTCCCCAGAACATTAACCGGGGCCACTGGATTAATAGTTACTGTGCCACCATCTCCTTGAGATACTATACACAGTATTCCAGGTGTGTGATCAATGATCCTGGTTTTATTTTCCAGGAGTAAATTGAAAAAATTAACCTCACACATCCTTGGATGCCTGACCGAGAGAAACGAGGGATGCTTTGGTGAATCAGTTGTATTTTAAATAACAATCTCTTCCGGCTATCACACCGCGCATTGTTCCTGATGCCAGGCTGAGAGTTACAGACTCCAAATCTGATCGTCACAACAAATGGTGGCCTTTAAAACGGCGGAGAGATTTGTCAGAGCTCCTGGGGAAGATGTCCCCCCCTCCCTTGCCCCCTGGCTGGAGGGACCCAAACTCGGGGACAGCGAGGTGAGTTAGCCACTCATAAATCCAACAAAGAATTGAGGAGAAACGTGTTCCCCAGTGGGCGTCGAGAATGTCCGCACGGAGTTGTGGAGGTGCATTGTGCTGGAGAATATCATGGCAAAAGGACATATTGTGCTGATGGAACGTGATGAAGACGGAGGCTTGAATCATAGAATCCCTACAGTGCAGAAGGAGGGGGCCATTCGGCCCATCGAGACTCTCCAACAGAGCATCCCACCCAGGCCCTATCCCCGCAATCCCACATACATACCCCACTAATCCTCCTAACCGACATCTTGGGTCACTAAGAGGCAATTTAACACGGCCAATCCACCCAACCTAACCCGCAGATCTTTGGACTGTGTGAGGAAACCGGAGGAAACCCACGCAGATGCGGGGAGAGCTGCAGTGGGGCATAAACCCCATCATAGATGGTGTGTTTAAGTAGCCAGATTCTGCTGGTTTATTCAATATGAACAATGAGAGTTCAGACAGGAGGCAAGCCCCAAGCCTCCAGCTCTGAGCCAAGGCAAGATACATTTCTTTTCAAGCCCATTGTTGGAGTGTCGTTCGGTTGGGTAATCATAGAAATCATAGAAACCCTACAGTGCAGAAGGAGGCCATTCGGCCCATCGAGTCTGCACTGACCACAAT
Organism: Mustelus asterias; assembly: GCF_964213995.1. Taxonomy (NCBI): domain Eukaryota; kingdom Metazoa; phylum Chordata; class Chondrichthyes; order Carcharhiniformes; family Triakidae; genus Mustelus; species Mustelus asterias. Next base: position 3,717 of record NW_027591865.1, on the reverse strand, counting down.
CCCACCCAGGCCCTACCCCCACATATTTACCCGCTAATCCCTCTAACCTACGCATCCCAGGACTCTAAGGGGCAATTTTTAACCTGGCCAATCAACCTAACCCGCACATCTTTGGACTGTGGGAGGAAACTGGAGCACCCGGAGGAAACCCATGCAGACACGAGGAGAATGTGCAAACTCCACACAGACAGTGACCCGAGCCGGGAATCGAACCCAGGACCCTGGAGCTGTGAAGCAGCAGTGCTAACCACTGTGCTACCGTGCCGCAATGGGACAGTGGAAAGATGGTCTTGTGTTTGCCAGCGCCCACCCTCACAAGGCCCAGCTGAATTTAGCCGCCTTGTGGGAACAGTGGCACAGTGGTTAGCACTGCTGTCTCACAGTGCCAGGGCACCCGGGTTCGATTCCCGGCTTGGGTCACTGTCTGTGCGGAGTCTGCTCCTTCTCCCCGTCTGGGTTTCCTCCGGGTGCTCCGGTTTCCTCCCACAGTCTGAAAGATGTGCGGGTTAAGTGGATCGGCCATGCTAAATCACCCCTGGGTGTTCCAAGATGCATCAGTTAGGGAGCTTAGTGGTAAATGCGTCGGGATAGGGCCTGGATTACTGTTGGTGCAGGTTTGATGGGCCCAATGGCCTCCTTCTGCACTGTAGAGATTCTAACCCTCGGGGCAAAGAAACGTGACTGGATTTGCTGCTGTGTGTGTGTCACCAACTCTGGGAGTTTGTGGTGTGATGTTAAGACATAAAAAACTGCTGACTTTAGTGAGGTAATCACCAATTATGAAACCAAGGAAGGGTAAAATGGATTACCTGGACATAGAAGTCAGAGGAAGGGGAGGATCTGGATCTGCCATGCACGTATTGTGGATCCACAGACTCCTGGCAATTCTGTTCGAGGATATTGTCCGCAGAATGGAACTTTCCGGAACTCCTGGCCTCTGAGATCTTCCTCTGCTCTCTCCACGATGCCTGGTATTCTGCGAAAGTGCCCAGCCGCTCTGGTTCCGCTTTGGGCCCACTGGGGTCTTGTTCATCCAGGTAACCAGTGGGAGGCGGCCGCTGAGGATGCCTGCTTGGTTGAGTTGCAACATTCCTTGGGGGCCAGCTCCCGCCTGGATCAGTCGCCCCCTTGGCGCTCTCGCAGCCCAGCGAGCTGGCCCGGGCTCGGCCTTCAGTCTCAGACGGGCACTCCTCGGCATCGGTGCTGCGGCTCTTGCCGGGGGGTCGCCTCCACTGGGCCTCCCCGCCGACGCCAGGCCGGCGCCCGGGTGGCGGTGGCCTGCTGTAGGCCGGGGTGGGGCGGCCCACCTTGCTGCCCGCCTCGAAGAAGTGCCGGCGGTCGGCAAAGGAGCTGGGGGGGGCCGTCGCCGCTGCGCCCGGCTGAGGGATCGGGAGGTCGTCGGGCACGCCCACCTGATTCATCTTCTCCGGCTCCGAGTAGGAGCGCAGCTTCTGCTCCGGAGTCAGCCTCTTCCTGCCGCCCACGCGGGCCAGGTGGTGAGCGGCAGCGGCTTGCACTGGCGCCCTGGGGTGGTCGGGCAACGCGGCAGGGGAAGCCAGAGTCACGGGCGGCACAGGGTAAGCAGGCGTGCGGCGGTCCGGCAGCGGGGGTTGGCGGGGGACCACCACAGGCCCCAGGTCTCTCCGCCTGAAGGAGGTGGCCCTGAGGACCCGGGCCTGGGCCTCCTTCAAGTCGTCCTTGTAGGAAGTGGAAGAGGAACCATCGGAAGAGGAGGCAGAGTTGGGCGGGGACTCCTCCAGCTCGTTGCCGATGGCAACTGCCTCTGGCGTGCCCGTCAGGGCGGCTGCACTTTTGCTTTTCTGCAGCTGGGCACGCTTCATCTGGATCTCGTTGCGCAGGGCGGTGGCAAAGCGGTCACTGCGCCGCTGCTGCTTCCCCGGCGGATTAACGTCGGGCAGTGGCGGGGGCCCGGACCCCTCGGCCCAGGGGGCTCGCAGGCTCCGGCTTTCCTGAGCCAGGGAATGGAGCATCGGCGTCCTGTCGGGAGAGATCACTCCCTCTCCCAGCTCCAGCCAGCAGGGATCCATGGGCTGGTAGGGGCCTCCGTCAGAGTAAGCAGGCAGCTGGTAGGGCTGGGGGGTGCCGTGATCGAGTCCGTAAAGCGTGCCGGCGCTCGTGGCGTGGCCACCTCGCTCTTCCTCACTGAGCCGCTGTGACCCCGTGGCCCTAACCCTGCCCCCCGCTTCCAGCCTGCTGTTGTCTGGGGGAGAGGGTTGGTATCTGGGAGGCCTAGGGGATAGGTTCGGGGCTGCCATGTTGTTGCTAGGCGCTGGGTGACCCTTATAACCATCCCAGCATTCCACCTTGACCCAGGAGGGCCGTGTGGCCGCTTGGGTGGCCTGCCTGCTGGTGACGCAGTAATAACGATTCTGGCCACTGGTGTCCGGACTTGGTGACTGCTCGGGCCTTGCGGGTAGCCTGAGGGCCGGTTTCGCTGGCCTGGCTTGGGCCTGATCGTAATGTCGAGGGCCCTCGGCTGTCAGGTCCTGGGGGCTGTGGTAAAACGTCGAGCCGGACGCTGCCTGGGCCCTGTCCCCCGTCGCCGCGGTAAAGGGCGCTTTCGTCGCTGTACTGCCGCTGATGAGAGGAGGAGGAGGAGAATGCCGGCTGGGAGAGGCGGACATCCGTGCTGGACAGGGAATACTGCAGCCGGCTCGCACTCGGCTGCCCGCTGGCCTCCGACAAGGCCGGGGGGGACACGTCTCTCGGATAGGAGGGACTGGGCTGCTTCAGCCTCCGGCCCTCAGCCTCCGGCCTCTGCTCACCCTCAGGGTCCCAATTTCCCTGGAGGTGAGGCTTCACCGAGGCCTGGTGACGAGAGGGCCCCTCGCCGTCGCTCAGGCCGCCCGTGTGCGCCTTCTCGTGCACCTTGGTGGCGGCGAAGCTGTCGCTGCGGACGGGAGGTGGTGGGGGAGGGGAGACCCTCCGGGGGACGCAGCTGTCCGCGGTCAACCTCTTCTCCGGAACATGCCACACCGGCCCGAAGCTTGGCCCGTCCCGAGCCGTGGTGCCCTGGAAGCCAGCGGCTCCTCCGGCCCGCGAGCCGACTCCACCTTCGTTTGCCGGGTGTCCCCTGATTGTCCTCCAGGCCGTTCTGCTCGGCTGCGCCAGGAGCCTGCCGTCCATTAGCGGGCCTGGCCGCCTCCCAGGGGGGCATCCTGTTCAACATGTGCTCGGTGGAGGAGTAGTTGTCACTGCGGGAGGACGACAGGGTGTAGTCGGGCGTGCTGGAGCTGGTGGAGAACGAGCTGTAGGCCGAATCCCGCTTGTTGTGCTGAGCGATGTGGTCCATGCTGTTGCTGGACTTGGCCGGGGACAGCCTGCCGTGCGGGTAGACAGGCGGGGGCTGGTCCAGGCGGTCCAGGCTGTCCATGCTGCCCAGGGAGCTGAAGTGGTCAGAGGTGCGATGCAGGCTGCTCTGGTTCCACGTGTTGGAGAGGTCGCTCGATGAGGAACTGTGGAGAAAACAAAAATGGAAACGGGGATTGAGCCGCAGAGTCAGACATAGAACAGGTGTATCATCATACAGCACAGGAGGCCATTCGCTCCATTGAAGCCCTGCTAGCTCTTTGAAAGAGTTGTCCAATTAGCGCCACTCCCCGACACATTCCCAAACTCCTGCCCATGTCTCATTTTAAATACACATCCTACTGGGCGGGGGGGGCAGTTTGACTGGGCAGACGGTGGGGGAGGCAG
>NW_027591864.1:0-71570 GCF_964213995.1 Mustelus asterias | reverse complement strand
GGACTCGATGGGCCGAATGGCCTTACTTCCGCTCCTATGTCTTATGGTCTTATCCCCGGTGTGGAGGGATTGTCTGAAGAAGCAAAGGGTAAACAGGTAGTGACTCTACTCACTGGAACTCAGAAGAATGAGAGGTGATCTCACTGAAACATGTCAAATTCTTTTTAGGGATTCGACAGAGTAAATGCTGAGAGGATGTTTCATCTCAAGGGAGAGTCTGGGAGCAGAGGGAATAGTCTCAGAATAAAGGGGCGCCAATTTGAGACTGAGATGAGGAGGAATTTCGTCTCTGAGGGTTGAGAATCTTTGGGACTCCTTGCCACAGAGGTGTTGGGGGGGGGGGAGCAGAGTCCTTATGTGTGTTTGTGAGGCGAAGATAAATGTTTTGATCAGTAAGTGGATTGAGGGATAGGGGCAGGAACGAGGGGCCGAATGATCCTATGGAATGGTAGATGAAGCAAGCTCGAGGGGCCGAATGGCCTCCTCTTCCTATTTCTTACCGCTCGGTTGCCCCAGGTTTGGGGAGGTTGGGGTATCGAGTGGAGGATTTTGTCTCTCTGTCTCTCTCTCCATCCTTCACATCCCTGTAGCGGTGGGTACACGATCACCCTGTCGCTATCCTGCAGGGGAGGCGACGGCCTGGTGGTATTATCGCTAGATTATTAATCCGGAAACTCAGCTAATGTTCTGGGGGACCCGGGTTCGAATCCCACCCACGGCAGAGGATGGAATTTGAATTCAATACAAAAAATATCTGGAATTAAGAATCTACTGACCCGTTTTCAGAAAATCCTTTCCTTTAGGGAAGGAAATCTGCCGTCCTTACCCCGGTCTGGCCTACATGTGACTCCAGAGCCACAGCCAATGTGGTTGACTCTCAACTGCCCTCCAAGGGGCAACTAGGGATGGATAATAGATGCTGGGCCCAGCCAGCGACGCCCATGTCCCACGAATGAATAAAAAAGTGTCTCAACAGGGCCGTGATTCCTTCGGTGGTCGAATAGCCCGTCGATAGCCTCCGGGCCCGGACACTCCTCCTTCAGGGGAGGGAAAGGGATAGGATTGGCCGATCTTGGATGGGGGAGGGAGGGTATGCGGGTGCGGGGTTGGTCCCTGGCTGTCAGGGGATTGGGAGAGGAGGGAGTGGTGGAGAGAGGGGTCACGGTGACGTCAGGGGGATTGGGGGGGGGGGAGGGGGGAGGAATTGACATACGTTGGACGGAGGGGTGGACATTTTGTACTGCCTTGTTTTGAAACCTCTCCTGTTCACAGGAGGGCAGAGTCGCTATCACCAGGGTGGCCAACCTTCTACTGTGCATGTACGCAAAAGAGACAGTGGGATTCGGGATGTTACAAGCCAAGGTAAGCCCCCCCCACCACACCCCCCCCCTCAACACCTGCTGGACTCCCAACCTCCCCCGCACTGTGGGAGGGTCGGTGCTGAGGGAGCGCCGCACTGTCATGGTGCTATTGGAAGAGGGACAGTGGGTGGGGGTACTCGGGCAATTGTCTCTGTCCTTATCAGGCCCAATATTTATCCCTCAATGAACATTGCTAATTAACGGGGTTGGGTCAGTATCTCTGGGGCAGACTAGAACATTCCAGCGCAGTACAGGCCCTTCGGCCCTCGATGTTGCGCCGACCAGTGAAACCAATCTAAAGCCCCTGTAACCTACACTGTTCCAATATCATCCATATGTTTATCCAATGACCCTTTAAATGCCCTTAATGTTGACGAGTCCACTACTGCTGCAGGCAGGGCATTCCACACCCTTACTACTCTCTGAGTGAAGAACCTACCTTTGACATCTGTCCTATATCTCTCACCCCTCAATTTAAAGCCATGTCCCCTCGTGCTAGCCATCACCATCCGAATGGTCTGTGAGCCTGCGGAACATATCCTGCTCCCAAGGGGGGAGGGGGGGTGGTGGGGAGCAGATCTTGGGTCAGCAATATCAGATAGTCCCTAAAAATAGCCAATGAGGCAATTGGGAGAAACTCTCTCCGGAGGGGGGGGCGGAGAAGTTGAAGGAAACTGGGTTCCTGGAACTCCCTCCCTAACAGCACTGTGGGTGTACCTACCCCCACACACGGGGACTGACTGATGTCCAATAACAATCCTGGAACTCCCTCCCTAACAGCACTGTGGGTGTACCTACCCCCACACACGGGGACTGACTGATGTCCAATAACAATCCTGGAACTCCCTCCCTGACAGCACTGTGGGTGTACCTACCCCCACACACGGGGACTGACTGATGTCCAATAACAATCCTGGAACTCCCTCCCTAACAGCACTGGGTGTACCTACCCCACACACGGGGACTGACTGATGTCCAATAACAATCCTGGAACTCCCTCCCTAACAGCACTGTGGGTGTACCTACCCCACACAGGGACTGCGGTGGGTTCGAGATGGTGGCTCACCCACCCCATTCTCGAGGGGCGATTAGGAATGGGGAATGAATACTGGCGAGGCCCACACTCCGTGAATGAATGGGGGGGAGGAAAAAGCTTCTTTTTAGTTTAGTACGAATTGAGAGTTTGAATCTCTCGTTCTTGTGTTTGTCCGGGTGAGTACGAGACACAAATTGCTATCCACTCTGTCTCTTCCCAGCAATGCTTGGGTTCGGCAGAATCAGTGCAAATCTGGATGTAACTTACAGAATCCGAGAACCCCTACAGTGCAGAAGGAGACCATTCGGCCCATCGAGTCTGCATCGATCATAATCCCACCTATCCCCATAACCCCATGCATTTACCCTGCTAGTCCCTCTGACACTAAGGGGCAATTTAGCACGGCCAATCCACCCTAACCAGCACGTCTTTCGGACTGTGGGAGGAAACCGGAGCACCCGGAGGAAACCCACGCAGACTCCGCACAGACAGTGACCCAAGCCGGGAATTGGGTGCTGGCGCTGTGAGGCAGCAGTGCTAACCGCTGTGCCACCGAGCTGGCTGATGCCTGAACATTGTTACTCTTGTCATTAATGTTGAATGTCTAGTCGAAATAATCGAATCATCTCTTCTCTCTCTCTCTCTCTGTCTCCCTCCCTCCCTCCCTCCCACTCCTCTCTCCTGTTGTCCTCCACAGGCCGAAGCCCTAGTTCAATATCTGGAGGAACCCCTTACCCAGGTGGCCGCATCATAGTTGGGTTGGAGAATGGGGGAGCGCTGAGGAGGAAGCCCAATGCTCTTTGGTTTTGGCTTTGAAGACACTTTCCCTCAGAACGAGTTGAAAACGCAGCTTTGCAGATCGCAAGAAAATCAAACTCGGCTGAAGATTTGTGGGGCTGAGGGGGGCGGGCAGTGGTGGGGGGGGGAGAAATGGCGGACAAAATGGCTTCCTTTGCCATCGCAGTCAGAGGTCACGACCTTTTGGCCAACTCTCCAAAATGGCCGACGGCCGGGTTTGGGGGGTAAATTGGGCCTATCGACAATTGCCGTTTAAATTCTGACGATTTAATTCCCGTTTTTTTTTCTGGAAGAAAATAATAGACTCGCTCTCTTTGTGACAATTCTATTTCCCCCTCCCTCGCCGGCTTTCATGCCAGTTTGTTTTTAAATTTTTGTTTGGTGTCCCGGAAGCTTCGGAGAATTCGGATCCCTCCCCCCACCTTGCTATCCGGAGGGAGGAGCGTGACGTGGGGAGGGGAAGGAATCTCGGTGAGGGGCTTGTATCTTCTCGTCCACCTCAAAGTCGAACTTCCGGAAGATGGGATGGTGATTTGCGGCAGGGGGGATGAAGTAGGAAGCGGAAAGTGCAGGGGACGGGGGGGGGAGGGGTGTGTGTTTTGTGGGTGGGGTTGTGTGCAATCCTCTGGGTTAATGCGCTACGATCCATCCTCTGATTCCGGAACAGATTTGCCTGCCGATTAACCTTTTAACTTTTTCTTCGTCTCGAATCGATTCCATTAATAAAGTTTTCCTGTCTGTCGCCATGGGTTGCTTTGTTGCCTCTTCCTGTGTAATCTTTGCTGTCTCGCTCGCGGGCGCACTGACTATCATTACCTCCCTCCCCGAATCCCACCTCTAACAATTTCCCGTCCTCCAAATGGCTCCCCCATCTCCTCCCCGCGGTGTCAGAGGCGAAGTAGAAAGGGTCGAGAGCTTCAAGTTTCCAGTGTCCAGATCACCAACACCCTGTCCTGGTCCCCCCATGCCAACACTATAATTAAGAAAGCCCCACCAATGCCTCTACTTTCTCAGGAGGCTCAGGAAATCCAGCATGTAGAATCCCTCCAGTCCAGGAGGAGGCTATTTGGCCCATCGAGTCTGTGGCACCAACCACAGTCCCACCCAGGCCCTATTCCCGCAACCTGACATACTAACCCTGCTCATCCCCTTGACACTAAGGGGCAATTTAGCATGGCCAATCTACCTAACCTGCACATCTTTGGACACTAAGGGGCAATTTAGCATAGCCAATTCACCCAAACGCCCACGGGATGTGGAGGAACGGATATGTCAGGAGATTCTGGATATGTGCAGAAAAAATAGGGTTGTTGTAGTGGGAGACTTCAATTTCCCTGGTATAGACTGGAAAGTGCTTAGGGCTGGGGGTCTGGACGGGGAGGAATTTGTAAAATGTGTATTGGAAGGTTCTTTGGAACAGTATGTAGATAGCCCAACTAGAGAGGGGGCTATACTGGATCTAGTTCTGGGAAATGAGCCCGGTCAGGTCGTCAAACGTTTGGTAGGGGAACATGTGGCAAATAGTGACCACAACTCTGTTAACTTTAGGATAGTAATGGACAAGGACGAGTGTTGTCCTAAGGGTAGGGTGCTAAATTGGGGGAAGGCTAACTATAGCCGGATTAGGCAGGAATTGGTGGCCGTTGATTGGGAGAGGCTGTTCAGGGGTAAGTCCACGTCTGGCATGTGGGAGTCTTTTAAGGAACAGTTGATAAGGCTGCAGGACAGGCATGTGCCTGTAAAAAGGAAGGATAGGAAAGGTCGGATTTGAGAGCCGTGGATAACCAGGGAAATTGAGGATCTGATCAAAAAGAAAAGAGAGGCGTACGTTAGGTCCAGGCAACTGAAAACAGATGGAGCTCTGGAGGAATACAGAGAGAGTAGGAAAGAACTCGAACGAGGAGTTAGAAGGGCAAAAAGAGGTCTTGAAATGTTCTTGGCAGACAGGATTAAGGAGAATCCTAAGGCATTTTATTCATATGTTAGGAACAAAAGAGTTGTCAGGGAAAAAGTCGGACCTCTCGGGGACAAAGGAGGGGAATTATGCTTAGAACCCAGGGGAATTATGCTTAGAACCCAAGGGAATAGGGGAGATCCTAAATGAATACTTTGCAGCGGTATTCACAAAGGAGAGGGACTTTTTGACTGGGAGTGTCTCAGAGGGAGGTGTTGACCCGTTAGAGAGAATCTCCATTACAAAGGAGGAAGTGTTAGGTTTTTTAGGTAACATTAAAACTGACAAATCCCCAGGGCCTGATGGCATCTATCCTCGACTGCTCAGGGAGACGAGAGATGAAATTGCTGGGCCTCTGACGGAAATCTTTGTCTCTTCATTGGACACAGGTGAGGTCCCTGAGGATTGGAGGATAGCGAATGTGGTACTGTTATTTAAGAAGGGTAGCAGGGATAACCCGGATAATTATAGGCCAGTGAGCTTGACGTCCGTGGTAGGGAAGTTGTTAGAGAGGATTCTTAGAGACAGGATGTATGCGCATTTAGAACGGAACAATCTCATGAGTGACAGACAGCATGGTTTTGTAAGAGGGAGGTCGTGCCTTACAAATTTGGTGGAATTTTTTGAGGAAGTGACAAAAACGGTTGACTAAGGAAGGGCCGTGGATGTCGTCTATATGGATTTCAGTAAGGCATTTGACTAAGTCCCTCATGTCAGGTTGGTTAAGAAGGTTAAGGCTCATGGGATACAAGGAGAGGTGGCTAGATGGGTAGAAAACTGGCTTGGCCACAGGAGACAGAGGGTAACAGTCGAAGGGTCTTTTTCTGGCGGGAGGTCTGTGACCAGTGGTGTTCCGCAGGGTTCTGTACTGGGACCTCTGCTATTTGTGATATATATAAATGATTTGCAAGAAGGTGTAACTGGTGTTATCAGCAAGTTTGTGGATGACACAAAGATGGCTGGACTTGCGGATAGCGATGAACATTGTCGGACAATACAGCAGGATATAGATAGGCTGGAAAATTGGGCGGAGAAATGGCAGATGGAATTTAATCCAGATAAATGCGAAGTGATGCATTTTGGAAGAACGAATGTAGGGGGGAGTTATCCAATAAATGGCAGAGCCATCAAGAGTATAGAAACGCAGAGGGACCTAGGTGTGCAAGTCCACAAATCTTTGAAGGTGGCAGCACAGGTGGAGAAGGTGGTGAAGAAGGCATATGGTATGCTTGCCTTTATAGGACGGGGTATAGAGTATAAAAGCTGGAGTATGATGTTGCAGCTGTATAGAACGCTGGTTAGGCCGCATTTGGAGTACTGCGTCCAGTTCTGGTCGCCACACTACCAGAAGGACGTGGAGGCATTGGAGAGAGTGCAGAGAAGGTTTACCAGGATGTTGCCTGGTATGGAGGGTCTTAGCTATGAGGAGAGATTGGGTAAACTGGGCTTGTTCTCCTTGGGAAGACGGAGAATGAGGGGAGACCTAATAGAGGTGTACAAAATTATGAAGGGCATAGATAGGGTGGACAGTGGGAAGGTCGGAGGTGACGATCACGAGGGGTCACGGGTTCAAGGTGAGAGGGGCGAGGTATAATTCAGATATCAGAGGGACGTTTTTTACACAGAGTGGTGGGGGCCTGGAATGCGCTGCCAAGTAGGGTGGTGGAGGCAGGCACGCTGGCATCGTTTAAGACTTACCTGGATAGTCACATGAGCAGCCTGGGAATGGAGGGACACAAACGATTGGTCTAGTTGGACCAATGAGCGGCACAGGCTTGGAGGGCCGAAGGGCCTGTTTCCTGTGCTGTACTGTTCTTTGTTCTTTTGTAACCAGCACATCTTTGGACACTAAGGGGCAATTTAGCACGGCCAATCCACCTAACCTGCACATCTTTGGACACTAAGGGGCAATTTAGCATAGCCAAGCCACCTAATCTACGGTTTTTAAAATAGCATTCCCTCACCACCTCTATCCAGTCACCACTGTTAACCAGGCTTCAGCTGATGAAGCAAGTGTCAGAACCTCAACCCATGCTTCTTCTGATTGAATCGTGACACTACAGAAGGACACCATTCGGCCCATCAAACCTACACTGACCACAGTCCCACCCAAGCCCTATCTCTAACCTCACACCTTTACCCTGCTAATCCCCCTGACACTAAGGGGCAATTTAGCATGGCCAATCCACCTAACCCACACATCTTTGGACTGTGGGAGGAAACCGGAGCACCTGGAGGAAACCCACGCAGACACGGGGATAAAGTGCAGACTCCACACAGACAGTGACTCGAGGCTGGAATTGAACTCAGGTCCCTGGCGCTGTGAGGCAGCAGCGCTAACCCACCGTGCCACCGTGCTGTCTCGATATGACTCTCACCAACTTTTACAGATGCACCATAGAAAGCATTCTTTCTGGTTGTATCACAGCTTGGTATGGGCTCCTGCTCTGCCCAAGACCACAAGGAACTACAAAAGGTCGTGAATGTAGCCCAATCCATCACGCAAACCAGCCTCCCATCCATTGACTCCGTCTGCACTTCCCGCTGCCTCGGGAAAAGCAGCCAGCATAATCAAGGACCCCACACGTCCCAGACATTCTCTCTTCCACCTTCTTCCGTCGGGAAAAAGATACAAAAGTCTGAGGTCATGAACCAACCGACTCAAGAACAGCTTCTTCCCTGCTGCTGTCAGACTTTTGAATGGACCTACCTCGCATTAAGTTGATCTTTCTCTACCCCCTAGCTATGACTGTAACACTACATTCTTCACCCTCTCTTTTCCTTCTCCCCTATGTACTCTATGAACGGTATGCTTTGTCTGTATAGCGCGCAAAAAACAATACTTTTCATTATATCCCAATGCAAGTGACAATAAATCAAATCTATGTACTCTATGAACGGTATGCTTTGTTTGTACAGCGTGCAAGAAAGAATACTTTTCACTGTATCCCAATACATGTGACAATAATAAATCAAATCTATGTACTCTATGAACGGTATGCTTTGTCTGTATAGCGCGCAAGAAACAATACTTTTCACTGTATCCCAATACATGTGACAATAATAAATCAAATCAAGGATGGATGGAGGAAGCAAAGTGAATCCCAGGCTCATGGGACCCTCCCCACCTCTCGTGGGGACATCGGAATGGGGAGCAGAATTCGGCCATTCAGCCCCTTCGAGCCTGCTCCTCCAGTCAATGGCTGATCTCTCCCTGGTCTCAAATCCACCTCCCCACCTGTTCCCCGCATCCCCCGATCCCTTTTTTATTAGAAATATATCTCTCTCCTTCTTGAAACCACTCAATGATTCAGACTCCCCCGCGCTCTGGGACAGCGAGTTCCACAAACTCACCACCCTCTGCGAGAAGTAATTCCTTCTCATCTCAGTTTTAAATCTACCGTCTCTCAACCTGTCCCCGTGACCTGTTGTTCCAGATTGCCCCACAAGGAGGGAAACATTCGATCTACATTTACTTTACTCAATCCCCCTCTCGCCCTGCTAAACTCCAGCGAGTCTAAGCCCAAACTGTTTAATCTCTCCTCGGACATCAACCCTTTCATCCCCGGAATCAACCTGGTGAACCTCCTCTGAACTGTCTCCAATGCCCCCACATCTTTCCTCAGATAACGAGACCAAAACTGGACACAATACTCCAGACGTGGTCTCACCAACACCCTGTACAATCGCAACAACACGCATCTACTTTTATACTCCAGTCCCTTTGTAATAATTGCTGACATCCCAATTGCCTGTTTTATTATGTGCTGCATCTGTGTACCGACTTTCTGCGATTCTTGAACACGCACAGCCGGGGTATTGAGTTTAAAAATTGGCAAGTCATGTTGCAGCTTTATAGAACCTTAGTTAGGCCGCACTTGGAATATAGTGTTCAATTCTGGTCACCACACTACCAGAAGGATGTGGAGGCTTTGGAGAGGGTACAGAAAAGATTTACCAGGATGTTGCCTGGTATGGAGGGCATTGGCTATGAGGAGAGGTTGGAGAAACTTGGTTTGTTCTCACTGGAACGACGGAGGTTGAGGGGAGACCTGATAGAAGTCTACAAGATTATGAGAGGCAGAGTGGATAGTCAGAAGCTTTTTCCCCAGGGTGGAAGAGTCAATTACTCGGGGGCACAGGTTTAAGGTGCGAGGGGCAAGGTTTAAAGGAGATGTACGAGGCAGGTTTTTTACACAGAGGGTGGTGGGTGCCTGGAACTCGCTGCCGGGGGAGGGAGTGGAAGCGGAAAAAGTAGTGACTTTTAAGGGGGCGTCTTGACAAATACATGAATAGGATGGGAATAGAGGGAAATGGTCCCCGGAACGGTAGGGGGTTTTAGTTCAGTCGGGCAGCATGGTCGGTGCAGGCTTGGAGGGCCGAAGGGCCTCTCCCTGTGCTGTAATTTTCTTTGTTCTTTGTTTTTTTGTACGCCCAGATCCCTCTACCCGGACACATTCTGAATCTGCTTTCCGTTTAGGTAATAATTTGCCTTTCTAATTTTTTCAGCCAAAATAGACAACCTCACACTTATCCACATTAAACTCCATCTGCCAAATCTAAAGTTAAAGTTCATTTATTAGTGTCACAAGTAGGCTTGCATTAACACTGCAATGTGGGCCCATGTACCAGCATGGGTAAGAACTGGTCACTTCCATCCTGAATCCCACCACCACCACCACCTCCCCCCCCCCCCCCCCCCCCCCCCCCCCGCCCCCGCCCCCGCCCCGCTATCAAAATCCTGGGGGTTACCATTGACCAGAAACTGAAACCCCTCCCCCACTATCAGGTGAACTGTGTGTACAGGTGAGGTGTGTGTACAGGTGAGCTGTGTGTACAGGTGAGCTGTGTACAGGTGAGCTATGTGTACAGGTGAGCTGTGTATACAGGTGAGCTGTGTACAGGTGATCTGTGTACAGGTGAGCTGTGTGTACAGGTGAGGTGTGTGTATAGGTGAGCTGTGTGTACAGGTGAGGTGTGTGTACAGGTGAGCTGTGTATACAGGTGAGCTGGATGTACAGGTGAGTTCTGTGTACAGGTGAGCTGTGTATACAGGTGAGCTGTGTACAGGTGATCTGTGTACAGGTGAGCTGTGTGTACAGGTGAGCTGTGTATACAGGTGAGCTGTGTACAGGTGGGTTGTGTGTACAGGTGAGCTATGTGTACAGGTGAGCTGTGTACAGGTGAGCTATGTGTGCAGGTGAGCTGTGTATACAAGTGAGCTGTGTATACAGGTGAGCTGTGTATACAGGTGAGCTGTGCGTACAGGTGAGCTGTGTGTACAGGTGAGCTGGGTGTACAGATGAGCTGTGTGTACAGGTGAGCTGTGTATACAGGTGAGCTGCATGTACTGGTGAGCTGTGTGTACAGGTGAGCTGCATGTACTGGTGAGCTGTGTGTACAGGTGAGCTGTGTATACAGGTGTGGGGTGTACAAATGAGCTGGGTGTGCAGGTGAGCTGTGTGTACAGGTGAGCTGTGTATACAGGTGTGGTGTGTACAAATGAGCTGGGTGTACAGGTGAGCTGTGTACAGGTGAACTGTGTGTGCAGGTGAGCTGTGTATACAAGTGAGCTGTGTATACAGGTGAGCTGTGCGTACAAGTGAGCTGTGTATACAGGTGAGCTGTGCGTACAGGTGAGCTGTGCGTACAGGTGAGCTGTGCGTACAGGTGAGCTGTGTATACAGGTGAGCTGTGTATACAGGTGAGCTGTGTACAGGTGAGCTGTGTGTACAGGTGAGGTGTGTAATACAGGTGAGCTGTGCGTACAGGTGAGCTGTGTGTACAGGTGAGCTGTGTGTACAGGTGAGCTGGGTGTACAGATGAGCTGTGTATACAGGTGAGCTGCATGTACTGGTGAGCTGTGTGTACAGGTGAGCTGTGTGTACAGGTGTGGGGTGTACAAATGAGCTGGGTGTGCAGGTGAGCTGTGTGTACAGGTGAGCTGTGTATACAGGTGTGGTGTGTACAAATGAGCTGGGTGTACAGGTGAGCTGTGTGTACAGGTGAGCTGTGTGTAAAGGTGAGCTGTGTATACAGGTGTGGTGTGTACGGGTGAGCTGGGTGCACAGGTGAGCTGTGTGTACAGGTGAAGTGTGTGTACAGGTGAGGTGGGTGTACAGGTGAGCTGTGTATACAGGTGAAGTGTGTGTACAGGTGAGCTGTGTGTACAGGTGAGGTGTGTGTACAGGTGAGCTGTGTGTACAGGTGAGGTGTGTGTACAGGTGAGCTGTGTATACAGGTGAGCTGTGTGTACAGGTGAGCTGTGTGTACAGGTGAGGTGTGTGTACAGGTGAGCTGTGTATACAGGTGAGCTGTGTGTACAGATGAGCTGTGTGTACAGATGAGCTGTGTGTACAGGTGAGCTGTGTGTACAGGTGAGCTGTGTGTACAGGTGAGGTGTGTGTATAGGTGAGGTGTGTGTACAGATGAGCTGTGTATACAGGTGAGCTGTGTACAGGTGATCTGTGTACAGGTGAGCTGTGTGTACAGGTGAGCTGTGTGTACAGGTGAGGTGTGTGTATCGGTGAGCTGTGTACAGATGAGCTGTGTGTACAGGTGAGCTGTGTGTACAGGTGAGCTGTGTGTACAGGTGAGCTGTGTGTACAGATGAGCTGTGTATACAGGTGAGGTGTGTGTATCGGTGAGCTGTGTACAGGTGAGCTGTGTGTACAGATGAGCTGTGTGTACAGGTGAGGTGTATCCAGGTAAACTGGGTGTGTTCCTCTGCTGCAGGAACCGGTCGGACCTGCTTTCTCCTCCCCAGGAGCAGGAAGGGAGGCTGCGGGAGGGAGGGGCATTGATCCAGCTCCCAGTCCCACTTCCTGATCACTCAGCCTGGCCTGGGGAACAGAGGCAGTCCCGGGACAGGCAGGCTTTCCCGGATAGTTTCAACATGAGCTCCCCGGAGGAAGAATATAGCTTTGTTTATAAAGGTAAGAGGTTACTAGTGCAGAGAAACAGAGCGGCTAAATACACAGCAAGTGTGTAAATACACAAGTGAGTGTGTAAGCTGCACTGTGTCTCAATGCACAGTGAGTGTGTCAGTGTGAAAATACACAGTGTGTGTAAATGTACAAACTGGGTGTGTAAGTCGCAAAGTAAGGGCGGCACGGATGGTTCAGTGGTTAGCACTGCTGCCTCACAGCGCCAGGGACCCGGGTTCAATTCCCGGCTTGGGTCACTGTCTGTGTGGAGTCTGCACGTTCTCCCCCCATGTCTGCGTGGGTTTCCTCCGGGTGCTGCGGTTTCCTCCCACAGTATGAAAGATGTGTGGGTTAGGGTGGATTGACCGTGCTAAATTGCCCCTTACTGTCCAAAGATGTGCAGGTTAGGGGGATTGGCCATGCTAAATTGCCCCTTAGTGTCCAAAGATGTGTAGGTTAGGGGGATTGGCCGTGCTAAATTGCCCCTTAGTGTCCAAAGATGTGCGGGTTAGGTGGATTGGCCATGCTAAATTGCCCCTTAGTGTCTAAAGATATGTGGGTTAGGTGGATTGGCCATGCTAAATTGCCCCTTAGTGTCCAAAGATGTGTGGGTTAGGGGGATTGGCCATGCTAAATTGCCTCTTAGTGTCCAAAGATGTGCAGGTTAGGGGGATTGGCCATGCTAAATTGCCCCTTAGTGTCCAAAGATGTGCAGGTTAGGGGGATTGGCCATGCTAAATTGCCCCTTAGTGTCCAAAGATGTGCAGGTTAGGTGGATTGGCCATGCTAAATTGCCCCTTAGTGTCCAAAGATGTGCAGGTTGAGTGGATTGGCCATGGTAAATTGCCCCTTAGTGTCCAAAGATGTGCGGGTTAGGTGGATTGGCCATGCTAAATTGCCCCTTAGTGTCTAGAGATATGTGGGTTAGGTGGATTGGCCATGCTAAATTGCCCCTTAGTGTCTAAAGATATGTGGGTTAGGTGGATTGGCCATGCTAAATTGCCCCTTAGTGTCCAAAGATGTGTGGGTTAGGGGGATTGGCCATGCTAAATTGCCTCTTAGTGTCCAAAAATGTGCAGGTTAGGGGGATTGGCCATGCTAAATTGCCCCTTAGTGTCCAAAGATGTGCAGGTTAGGGGGATTGGCCATGCTAAATTGCCCCTTAGTGTCCAAAGATGTGTAAATTAGGTGGATTGGCCATGCTAAATTGCCCCTTAGTGTCCAAAGATGTGCAGGTTAGGGTGATTGGCCATGCTAAATTGCCCCTTAGTGTCCAAAGATGTGTGGGTTAGGTGGATTGGCCGTGCTAAATTGCCCGTTATTGTCCTGCAATGCGTTGGTTAGAGGGATTAGCAGGGTAAATATGTGGGGTTATGGGGATAGGGCCTGGTTGTGATTGTTGAGTGTGCAGGCTCGATGGGCCAAATGGCCTCCTCCTGCACTGTAGGGATTCTATGATTCTATGAAATACACAGTGTTTTGATTTGATTTATTATTGTCACATGTATTGGGACACAGTGAAAAGTATCGTTTCTTGCGCGCTATACAGACAAAGCATACCGTTCATAGAGTACACGGGGAGAAGGAAAGGAGAGGGTGCAGAATGTAGTGTTACAGTCATAGCTAGGGTGTAGAGAAAGATCAACTTAATGCGAGGTAGGTCCATTCAAAAGTCTGACAGCAGCAGGGAAGAAGCTGTTCTTGAGTCGGTCGGTGCGTGACCTCAGACTTCTGTATCTTTTTCCCTGTGGAAGAAGGTAGAAGAGAGAATGTCCGGGGTGCGTGGGGGTCCTTGTTTATGCCGGCTGCTTTTCCCGAGGCAGCGGGAAGTGTAGACGGAGTTAATGGATGGGAGGCTGGTTTGCGTGATGGGACTGGGCTACATTCACAACCTTTTGTAGTTCCTTGCGGTCTTGGGCAGAGCAGGAGCCCATACCAAGCTGTGATACATCCGGAAAGGATGCTTTCTATGGTGCATCTGTAAAAGTTGGTGAGAGTCATAGCGGACATGCCAAATTTCCTTAGTCTTCTGAGAAAGTCGAGGCGTTGGTGGGGCTTTTGTAACTATAGTGTCGGCATGGGGGGACCAGGACAGGTTGTTGGTGATCTGGACACCTAAACACTTGAAGCTCTCGACCCTTTCTACTTCGTCCCCGTTGATGTAGACAGGGGCATGTTCTCCTTTACGCTACCTGAAGTCGCTGACAATCTCCTTCATTTTGTTGACATTGAGGGAGAGAATATTGTTGCCGCACCAGTTCACCAGATTCTCAATCTCATTCCTGTACTCTGTCTCGTTGTTTGAGATCCGACCCACTACGGTGGTGTCGTCAGCAAACCTGAAAATTGTGTGTGTGTAAATACACTGTCTGGAACAATGTCACTGTTCATTATCTATCCTTTAAACTGCATCCACCCAACTATGACCCTTACCCCCTCTGACCTTTACCCTCTGACCCTGTCCACCATTCCTCATGCTGTTCCATATTAATAACCTCCAACTCTAACTCTTCAACCCTGTACTTTTCCGAACCACTAACCCTTAACCTGCTAACACCTACCTGTTAATCTTTTACCCTTACCCTTTAACCTTAGCCCTGACCCATAAGCCTACACTCCAACCCCTAACCTTACCCAGTAACCCTTAACCCTACCTTCCACGTCAACGCTATAGTTAAGAAAGCCACACCAACGCCTCTACTTTCTCAGAAGACTAAGGAAATTTGATATGTCCGCCATGACTCTAACTTTTACAGATGCCCCAAAGAAAGCATTCTTTCTGGGTGTATCACAGCTTGGTATGGGCTCCAGCTCTGCCCAAGACCGCAAGAAACTACAAAGGGTTCTGATGGTAGCCCAGTCCCATCGCGCAAACCAGCCTCCCATCCATTGACTTTGTCTACACTTCCCGCTGCCTCGGGAAAATCAACCAGCATAACCAAGGACCCCACACACCCCGGACATTCTCTCTTCCACCTTCTTCCATTGGGAAAAAGATATAAAAGTCTGAGGTCACGTACCAACCGACTCAAGAACAGCTTCTTCCCTGCTGCCATCAGACTTTTGAATGGACCTACCTCACACTAAGTTGATCTTTCTCTACACCCTAGCTGTGACTGTAACACTACATTCTGCACTCTCTCCTTTCCTTCTCTATGAATGGTATGTGCACAAGAAACAATACTTTTCATTGTCTCCCAATACATGTGACAATAATAAATCAAATCTATGTACTCTATGAACGGTATGCTTTGTCTGTAAAGCGCGCAAGAAGCAATACTTTTCACCATATACAAATGCAACATGAGCAGCACGGTAGCACAGTGGGTTAGCACTGCTGCCTCACAGCACCAGGGACTCGGGTTCGATTCCCGGCTTGGATCACTGTCTGTGCAGAGTCTGCACGTTCTCCCCGTGTCTGCATGGGTTTCCTCCGGGTGCTCCGGTTTCCTCCCACAGTCCAAAAGACGTGTTGGCTTAGGGTGCATTGACCGTGCTAAATTCTCCCTCAGTGTAACCCGAACAGGCGCCTGAGTGTGGCGACTAGGGGATTTTCACAGTAACTTCATTGCAGTGTTAATGTAAGCTGACTTGTGACACTAATAAATAAACTTTATGTGACAATAATAAGTCAAATCAAACCAAAAACCTAACCTTTAACCTTACTCCCTAACCCTTAACATTACCCCTAACCTTTAACCTTACGCCTAACTCTTAACATTACCCCTAACCTTTGACCTTACGCCTAACTCTTAACATTACCCCTAACCTTTGACCTTACGCCTAACCCCTAACATTACCCCAAACGTTTAACCTTACGCCTAACCCTTAACTTTATGCCTAACCCTTAACCTTACTCCCTAACCCTGAACATTACCCCTGACCTTTAACCTTACACCTAACTCTTAACCTTACTCCCTAACCTTTAACCTTAAGCCTAACCCTTAACCTTACTCCCTAACCCTTAACATTACCCCAACCTTTAACCTTACGCCTAACCCTTAACCTTACCCCCAACGCTTCACCTCACCCCAACTCTTAATAGAATCCATAGAATCATAGAATCCCTGCAGTGCAGTAGGAGGCCATTCGGCCCATCGAGTCTGTGCTGACCACAATCCCACCCAGGCCCTATCCTCAAGCCCCAAATATTTACCAAACTAATCCCCCTGACACTAAGGGGCAATTTAGCGCGGCCAATCCACCTAACCCACACATCTTTGGACACTAAGGGGTAATTTAGCATGGCCAATCCACCTAACCCGCACATCTTTGGACATTAAGGGGCAATTTAGCGTGGCCAATCCACCTAACCTGCACATCTTTGGACACTAAGGGGCAATTTAGCACGGCCAATCCACCTAACCTGCACATCTTTGGACACTAAGGGACAATTTAGCATGGCCAATCCCCCTAACCTGCACATCTTTGGACACTAAGGGACAATTTAGCATGGCCAATCCCCCTAACCTGCACATCTTTGGACACTAAGGGGCAATTTAGCATGGCCAATCCCCCTAACCTGCACATCTTTGGACACTAAGGGACAATTTAGCATAGCCAATCCACCTAACCTGCACATCTTTGGATATTAAGGGGCAATTTAGCATGGCCAATCCACCTAACCTGCAAATCTTTGGATACTAAGGGACAATTTAGCATGGCCAATCCACCTAACTGTTAAAGCAAAATACTGCGGATGCCGGAATCTGAAACAAAAACAGAAAATGCTGGAAAATCTCAGCGGGTCTGACAGCATCTGTGGGGAGAGAATAGACCCAACGTTTCGAGTGTGGAAAACCCTTCGTCAGAGGGTCATTTAGACTTGAAATATTGGCTCTATCTCTGACATTTTCTTCCAAATCATATAAATGATTTGGAGGAAAATGTAACTGGTTTGATTAGTAAATTTGCAGACGACACAAAGGTTGGTGGATTTGCGGATAGCGATGAGGACCATCAGAGGATACAGCAGGATATAGATCGGTTGGAGACTTGGGCGGAGAGATGGCAGATGGAGTTTAATCCGGACAAATGTGAGGTAATGCATTTTGGAAGGTCTAACACAGATAGGAAATATACAGTAAATGGTAGAAAGGTGTGCGGGCTAGGTTAATTGGCCATTCTAAATTTCCCCTTAGTGTCCCGGGATGCAGAGGTTAGAGGGATTAGTGGGTAAATATGTAGGGATATGGGGATAGGGCCTGGGTGGGATTGTGGTCGGTGCAGACTCGATGGGCCGAATGGCCTCTTTCTGCACTGGAGGATTCTATGTTCTATGTTCAACCCTTAAGAGTATTGATAGGCAGAGGGATCTGGGTGTACAGGTACACAGGTCCCTGAAAGTGGCAACGCAGGTGGAGAAGGTAGTCAAGAAGGCATACGGCATGCTTGCCTTCATCGGCCGGTGCATTGAGTTTAAAAATTGGCAAGTCATGTTGCAGCTTATAGAACCTTAGTTAGGCCGCACTTGGAATATAGTGTTCAATTCTGGTCGCCACACTACCAGAAGGATGTGGAGGCTTTGGAGAGGGTGCAGAAAAGATTTACCAGGATGTTGCCTGGTATGGAGGGCATTAGCTATGAGGAGAGGTTGGAGAAACTTGGTTTGTTCTCACTGGAGCGACGGAGGTTGAGGGGAGACCTGATAGAAGTCTACAAGATTATGAGAGGCATGGACAGAGTGGATAGTCAGAAGCTTTTTCCCAGGGTGGAAGAGTCAATTACTAGGGGGCACAGGTTCAAGGTGCGAGGGGCAAGGTTTAAAGGAGATGTACGAGGCAGATTTTCTACACAGAGGATGGTGGGTGCCTGGAACTCGCTGCCAGGGGAGGGAGTGGAAGCGGAAAAAGTAGTGACTTTTAAGGGGGCGTCTTGACAAATACATGAATAGGATGGGAATAGAGGGAAATGGTCCCCGGAACGGTAGGGGGTTTTAGTTCAGACGGGCAGCACGGTCGGTGCAGGCTTGGAGGGGCCGAAGGGCCTGTTCCTGTGCTGTAATCTTCGTTGTTCTTTGTTCTTTAAGCCCGCCCCGAACCCTTGACCTTACCCCCTGTCCACTATCCATGATCTCTGAGCCCTGAACCTGGAATGCTGTCCACCATTCCTAACCCCTGGCCCCCTCCACCACCCCCACCCCCCCCTCTTCCTCCTCGCCCCCTCCCCCCCCCCCCCCCCCCCCCCCCCACCCGCCTCACAAACTCCGATGACCCTGACTCCCTCTGGAGTATGAGATATTAAAGGACAACAATGGCCAGATGGGCTGAGTGGCCTGTGTTCTGTGCTGTGTATCCTGTAACCAAACCCCCCCCACCCCATCCATCCGTCCCCAATCCTGACTGTGCTAGTCCCTGACCCAGGACCTTACATCTGCCCCCGAGAGCCCACAAGCCCGATTCGAACGCACTCCCTCGGATCCCACCACACACTTCCCGAATTCCAACCCTATCTCCCCACCCCCCGCCCCCCTCCACCCCCCACTCAAGCCAAAGACTAAAACCTTTATACTCAAACGCCCTCAACAATGGTCCCATAATCAGTACCTAAACCCAAACTGGGACTATCTTCCAGGAATCTAAGGGTGACACGGTGGTTAGCACTGCTACCTCACAACACCAGGGACCCGGGTTTGATTCCCGGCTCCCCGGCTCGAGTCACTGTCTGTGTGGAGTCTGCACGTTCTCCCCGTGTCTGCGTGGGTTTCCTCCGGGTGCTCCGGCGTCCTCCCACAGTCTGAAAGACGTGCTGGTTAGGTGCGAAATTCTCCCTCAGTGTAACCCGAACAGGCGCCAGAGTGTGGCGACTAGGGGAATTTCACAGTAACTTCATTGCAGCGTTAATGTAAGCCTACTTGTGACACTAATGGATAAACTTTATAAACCTGAGTTAATGCATTTTGGAAGGTCCAATGCATGTAGGAATTATACAGTAAATGGTAGAACTCTTAGGAGTATTGACAGGCAGAGGGATCTGGGCGTAAATGTCCACCGATCACTGAAAGTGGCAACAAGAAGGCTTACAGCATGCTTGCCTTCATCGCCGGGGCATTGAGTATAAAAATTGGCAGCTGTACAGAACCTTAGTTAGGCCTCATTTAGAATATTGTGTCCAATTCTGGTCACCACACTACCAGAAGGATGTGGAGGCTTTGGAGAGGGTGCAGAAGAGGTTTACCAGGATGTTGCCTGGTCTGGAGGGTGTTTGCTATGAGGAGAGGTTGGAGAAACTCGGTTTGTTCTCACTGGAGCGACGGAGGTTGAGGGGGGACCTGATAGAGGTTTACAAGATTATGAGGGGCACGGACAGAGTGGATAGTCAGAAGCTCTTTCCCCAGGGTGGAAGAGTCAAGTACTCGGGGACACAGGTTTAAGGTGCGTGGGGAAAAGTTTAGAGGAGATGTGCGAGGTAAGTTTTTTTACACAGAGGGTGGTGAATGTCTGGAACGCGCTGCCCGGGGAGGGGGTGGGAGCGGGTACGATAGCGGCATTTAAGGGGCAACTAGACGGATACATGAATAGGATGGGAATGGGAGGATACGGGCTCTGTAAGTGCGTACGGTTTTAGTTTAGGCAGCATCATGATCGGCGCAGACCTGGAGGGCCGAAGGGCCTGTTCCTGTGCTGTACTGTTCTGGGTTCTTATCTGGGTTCTGGGTGCAGCCCCCATGAGACAGTTTGTTGACCTTTAACCTCGCACAGGGTTGCCACAATCTGCTGCCTATCTTTTTTCCAACCGGTCTGACTGAAGTGATTCGCACGGACAGCAAGGGACAAGTGAAGTGAGGTGCATGCTGGTAGCTCACACCATTGACTGCGAGAGCTGTACGCTCCCTCCCTCTCCAAAGCATCAATATCTTATTTATTTATAACCATTTGAAGTTAGATGACAATTTTTGATCTGATTTGATTTATTATTGTCACATGTATTGGGATACAGTGAAAAGTATTGTTTCTTGCGCGCTATACAAAGCATACTGTTCATAGAGTACATAGATTTGATTTATTATTGTCACATGTACTGGGATACAGTGAAAAGTATTGTTTCTTGCGCGCTATACAAAGCATACTGTTCATAGAGTACATAGATTTGATTTATTATTGTCACATGTATTGGGATACAGTGAAAAGTATTGTTTCTTGCGCGCTATACAAAGCATACTGTTCATAGAGTACATAGATTTGATTTATTATCGTCACGTGTATTGGGATACAGTGAAAAGTATTGTTTCTTGCGCGCTATACAGACAAAGCATACCGTTCATAGAGAAGGAAAGGAGAGAGTGCAGAATGTAGTGTTAAAATAAAGTTTATTTAATAGTGTCACAATTAGGCTTACATTAACACTGCAATGAAGTTGCTGTGAAAATCCCCTAGACGCCACACTTCTGTTCGGGTTACACTGAGGGAGAATTTAGCACGGCCAATGCACCCTAACCAGCACATCTTTCTGACTGTGGGAGGAAACCGGAGCACCCGGAGGAAACCCACGCAGACACGGGGAGAGCATGCAAACTCCACACAGACAGTGACCCGAGCCGGGAATCGAACCTGGGTCTCTGGTGCTGTGAACCAGCAGTGCCAACCACAGTGCCACCGTGCCACCCCATTACAGTCATAGCTAGGGTGTAGAGAAAGATCAACTTAATGCGGGGCAGGTCCATTCAAAAGTCTGACGGCAGCAGGGAAGAAGCTGTTCTTGAGTCGGTCGGTTCGTGACCTCAGACTTTTGTATCTTTTTCCCGATGGAAGAAGGTGGAAGAGAGAATGTCCGGGGTGTGTGGGGGTCCTTGATTATGCCGGCTGCTTTTCCCGAGGCAGCGGGAAGTGTAGACGGAGTCAATGGATGGGAGGCTGGTTTGCGTGATGGATTGGGCTACATTCACAACCCTTTGTAGTTCCTTGCGGTCTTGGGCAGAGCAGGAGCCCAGACCAAGCTGTGATACATCCAGAAAGAATGCTTTCTATGGGGCATCTGTAAACGTGCAGCGTCGTAGCGGGCATGCCAAATTTCCTTAGTCTTCTGAGAACAAAGAACAAAGAACAATACAGCACAAGAACAGGCCCTTCGGCCCTCCAAGCCCACGCCGCTCCATGGTCCAAACTAGGCCATTCTTTTGTATCCCTCCATTCCCACTCTGTTCATGTGGCTATCTAGATAAGTCTTAAACGTTCCCAGTGTGTCCGCCTCCACCACCTTGCCTGGCAGCGCATTCCAGGCCCCCACCACCCTCTGTGTAAAATACGTCCTTCTGATATCCGTGTTTAACCTCCCCCCCTCCTCACCTTGAACCTATGACCCCTCGTGAACGTCACCACCGACCTGGGAAAAAGCTTCCCACCGTTCACCCTATCCATGCCTTTCATAATTTTATACACCTCTATTAGGTCACCCCTCATCCTCCGTCTTTCCAGTGAGAACAACCCCAGTTTACCCAATCTCTCCTCATAACTAAGCCCTTCCATACCAGGCAACATCTTGGTAAACCTCCTCTGCACTCTCTCGAAAGCCTCCACGTCCTCCTGGTAGTGTGGCGACCAGAACTGGACGCAGTATTCCAAATGCGGCCGAACCAACGTTCTATACAACTTCAACATCAGACCCCAACTTTTATACTCTATGCCCCGTCCTATAAAGGCAAGCATGCCATATGCCTTATTCACTACCTTCTCCACCTGTGATGTCACCTTCAAGGATCTGTGGACTTGCACACCCAGGTCCCTCTGCCTATCTACACCCTTTATGGTTCTGCCATTTATCGTATAGCTCCCCCCTACGTTAGTTCTACCAAAATGCATCACTTCGCATTTATCTGCCATTTCTTTGCCCAAATCTCCAGCCTATCTATATCCTTCTGAAGCTTCTGACAATGTTCCTCACTATCTGCAAGTCCAGCCATTTTCGTGTCGTCCACAAACTTACTGATCACCCCAGTTACACCTTCTTCCAGATCGTTTATATAAATCACAAACAGCAGAGGTCCCAGTACAGAGCCCTGCGGAACACCACGAGTCACAGGCATCCAGCCGGAAAAAGACCCTTCCACTACCACCCTCTGTCTTCTGTGACCAAGCCAGTTCTCCACCCATCTAGCTACCTCCCCCTTTATCCCATGAGATCCAACCTTTTGCACCAACCTACCATGAGGGACTTTGTCAAACGCTTTACTAAAGTCCATATAGACGACATCCACGGCCCTTCCCTCGTCAACCATTCTAGTCACTTCTTCAAAAAACTCCACCAGGTTAGTGAGGCATGACCTCCCTCTCACAAAACCATGCTGACTATCGTTAATGAGTTTATTCCTTTCTAAATGCGCATACATCCTATCTCTAAGAATCCTCTCCAACAACTTCCCTACCACGGACGTCAAGCTCACCGGCCTATAATTTCCCGGGTTATCCTTCCTACCCTTCTTAAATAACGGGACCACATTAGCTATCCTCCAATCCTCTGGGACCTCACCTGTGTCCAGTGACGAGACAAAGATTTGCGTCAGAGGCCCAGCGATTTCATCTCTCGTCTCCCTGAGCAGTCTTGGATAGATTCCATCAGGCCCTGGGGATTTGTCAGTCTTTATATTCCCTAAAAACCTAACACTTCCTCCCTTGTAATGGAGATTTTCTCTAACGCGTCAACACTCCCCTCCGAGACACTCCCAGTCAACACATCCCTCTCCTTTGCGAATACCGACGCAAAGTATTCATTTAGGATCTCCCCTACTTCTTTGGGCTCCAAGCATAATTCCCCACTTTTGTCCCTGAGAGGTCCGATTTTTTCCCTGACGACCCTTTTGTTCCTAACATATGAATAAAATGCCTTGGGATTCTCCTTAATCCTGTCTGCCAAGGACATTTCGTGACCCCTTTTTGCCCTTTTAATTCCTCGTTTGAGTTCTTTCCTACTTTCTTTGTATTCCTCCAGAGCTCCCTCCGTTTTTAGCTGCCTGGACCTAACGTACGCCCCTCTTTTCTTTTTGACCAATCCCTCAATTTCCCTGGTTATCCACGGTTCTCGAATCCTACCCTTCCTATCCTTTTTTACAGGCACATGCCTATCCTGCAGCCCTAATAACTGTTCCTTAAAAGACTCCCACATGCCAGATGTGGATTTATCCTCAGTAAGAAGTTTAACAACACCAGGTTAAAGTCCAACAGGTTTATTTGGTAGCAAAAGCCACACAAGCTTTCGAGGCTCTGAGCCCCTTCTTCAGGTGAGTGGGAATTCTGTTCACAAACAGAACTTATAAGACACAGACTCAATTTACATGAATAATGGTTGGAATGCGAATACTTACAACTAATCCAGTCTTTAAGAAACAAAACAATGGGAGTGGAGAGAGCATCAAGACAGGCTAAAAAGATGTGTATTGTCTCCAGACAAGACAGCCAGTGAAACTCTGCAGGTCCACGCAACTGTGGGAGTTACAAATAGTGTGACATAAATTCTGATTCTAGGATCGCATGATAAAGACTCAGGAGGAAAAAAGCAGAAATATTTATGTGAAATAGTGTGACATAAACCCAATATCCCGGTTGAGGCCGTCCTTGTGTGTGCGGAACCTGGCTATCAGTTTCTGCTCCGCGACTCTGCGCTGTCGTGTGTCGCGAAGGCCGCCTTGGAGAACGCTTACCCGAATATCAGAGGCCGAATGCCCGTGACCGCTGAAGTGCTCCCCAACAGGAAGAGAACAGTCTTGCCTGGTGATTGTCGAGCGGTGTTCATTCATCCGTTGTCGCAGCGTCTGCATAGTTTCCCCAATGTACCATGCCTCGGGATTTATCCTCAAACAGCCTCTCCCAATCAACAGCTGCCAATTTCTGCCTAATCCCACTAAAGTTAGCCTTCCCCCAATCCAACACCTTACCCTTGGGACACAACTCATCCTTTTCCATCACTATCCTAAAGCT
This sequence comes from Mustelus asterias, assembly GCF_964213995.1. NCBI lineage: Eukaryota > Metazoa > Chordata > Chondrichthyes > Carcharhiniformes > Triakidae > Mustelus > Mustelus asterias. The sequence goes on along the minus strand of NW_027591864.1, from coordinate 47,586 downwards.
AACAGAATTGTGATCACTATTTGCCACATGTTCCCCTACCGAAACTTTGAAGACCTGACCGGGCTCATTCCCCAGTACGAGGTCCAGTATAGCCCCCTCTCTAGTCGGGCTATCTACATATTGTTCCAAAGAACCTTCCTGTACGCATTTTACAAATTCCTCCCCATTCAGACTCCCAGCCCTACGCGATTTCCAGTCTATACCAGGGAAATTGAAGTCTCCCACTACAACAACTCTATTTTTCCTGCACCTATCCATTATCTCCTGACATACCCGTTCTTCCACTTCCCTTGGGCTGTTGGGGGGGCCTGTAGTACACCCCCAACATAGTGACTGCGCCCTTCCTGTTTCTGAGCTCCACCCACAGTGACTCGTTACACGACCCCTCTGAATTGTCCTCCCTCTGCACCGCTGTAATATGCTCTCTAACTAATACTGCTACTCCCCTGTAGAGGCGTTTGTGGGGCTTTCTTAACTATAGTGTCGGCATGGAGGGACCAGGACAGGTTGTTGGTGATCTGGACCCCTAGAAACCTGAAGCCTTCGACCATTTCTACTTTGTCCCCGTTGATGTAGACAGTTCTGTATATGTATGAATGATTGGGCATTTTCTATAACTTGGTATGAAATATTTGGCCTGTCTTTATTCTTATCCACGGGGTCATAATTGGTGAACAGGCCCCATTTCAATCCTGCGGCCTAGCAAGGTGAAGGCGGGCCTCTCTTGTGGCCCACTCCCTGGCCTAGTTTGCTCAGCATTGCCCTCGAGTAAGGGAGGGAAGCGGGTGGAGGGTGGAAGAATGGAGTCAGTTCCTGGTGCCTGAGACCCCGTGGGCCCCACCAGCAGCTGCCCATTCAGTCTTACATAAGGAAACCAGAACCATAGGCTTCAAGCTTCTCCTGCAAACTAGGTGGAGCAAAGGAAGGCCATCAGGTAGGCCTCAGGCCTCATCGATAGGGAGAGTAGGGCTGTGGGAGGCCTGTAGAGTAGGCCTCAGGCCTCACCGACAGGGAGAACAGGGTTGGAGAGGCCTATAGAGTAGGCCTCAGGTCTCATCAATAGAGAGATCAGGGCTGGGAGAGGCCTGTAGCGTAGGCCTCAGGCTCCTCCTGCAGGCAGAGTGGGACCAGGAGAGGCCTCGAGAGGAGGCCTCAGGCTCATCCTGCAGGTGGAGTGAGGCTGGGATTGGCCTAAAGAGAAGGCATCAGGCTCCTCCTGTAGGGGAGCAGGGCTGGGAGAGGCCTATAGAGTAGGCCTCAGGCTTCACCAATAGGGAGCGCAGGGCTGGGCAAGGCCTATCGAGTAGGCCTCAGGCCTCACCAATAGGGAGAGTACGGCTAGGCTCAGGCCTCACTGATCGGGAGAGCAGAGCTGGGAGAGGCCTAAAGATTAGGCCTCAGGCCTCATCAATAGGGAGAGCAGGGCTGGGAGAGGTCTTGAGAGGAGGCCTCAGGGCTTCTCCTGTAAGTGGAACAGGGCTGAGATTGGCATATAGAGTAGGCCTCAGGCCTCACCGATAGGGGGAGCAGAGCTGGCAGAGGCCATGAGAGGAGAGCTCAGGCCAGACTCGAGGTGATGAAGCAATTGGAGTTGGGAGGAGGATGGAGGGGGGGAGGGGAGGGGAATCACAGCATGGGGGGATGAATCATTCAGAACCAGGTTTCGATCAGAAGAGATCTTTCGAAACATAAGCTTCTGAAAGCGAGTTGCGACTCGGATTCTTCTCCGGCTGAACAAGATGGCATTGTGAGTTGCTCTCAGTGGGTGCAGCCCAACCGTACAGCCATGAGTCACAGGGAGAGAAACAGGTCACAGCATCACCAGCAAGACAAACAGAGAGAGAGAGAGAGAGAGAGATTAAATCAGCCCAGATGCTCCAATCCCACACACCCTGCAACACAATCACAACAGCAAGACCAAAGTTTAACCTCAAATCAAACCAAACTGAACTAACAGGAACATTCGATTAGATTCCAGTCTGTAACTCACTCCCGGGTATCTGTTATTCTATATATAAACCCCCCTGAACCCCTCGATTAGATTCCAGTCTGTAACTCACTCCCGGGTATCTGTTATTCTATATATAAACCATCCCGAACCCCTCGATTAGATTCCAGTCTGTAACTCACTCCCGGGTATCTGTTATTCTATATATAAACCCCCCTGAACCCCTCGATTAGATTCCGGTCTGTAACTCACTCCCGGGTATCTGTTATTCTATATATAAACCACCCCGAATCCCTCGATTAGATTCCAGTCTGCAACTCAATCCCGGGATCTGTTATTCTATATATAAACTCGCTGAACCCCGCAATTAGATTCCAGTCTGTAACTCACTCCCGGATATCTTTTATTCTATATATAAACCACCCTGCACCCCTTGATTAGATTCCAGTCTGTAACTCACTCCCGGCTATCTGTTATTCTATATATAAACCTGCCCGAACCCCTCGATTAGATTCCAGTCTGTAACTCACTCCCGGGTATCTGTTATTCTATATATAAACCTGCCCGAACCCCTCGATTAGATTCCAGTCTGTAACTCACTCCCGGGTATCTGTTATTCTATATATAAACCTGCCCGAACCCCTCGATTAGATTCCAGTCTGTAACTCACTCCCGGGTATCTGTTATTCTATATATAAACCACCTCGGACCCCTCTATTAGATTCCAGTCTGTAACTCACTCCCAGCTATCTGTTGTTCTGTATGTAAAACACCCCAAATCCCTCGATTAGATTCCAGTCTGTAACTCACTCCCGGCTATCCGTTGTTCTGTATGTAAAACACCCCAAATCCCTCGATTAGATTCCAGTCTGTAACTCACACCTGGGTATCAGCTATTCTATATATAAACCACCACAAATGCCTCGATTAGATTCCAGTCTGTAACTCACTCCCTGGTATCTGGTATTCGATATATAAACCACCCCGAATCCCTCGATGAGATTCCAGTCTGTAACTCACTCTCGGGCATCTGTTATTCTATATATAAACCACCCCAAACACCTCGATTAGATTCCAGTCTGTAACTCACTCCCGGGTATCTGTTATTCTATCGATAAACCACCCCGAATCCCTCGCTTGGATTCCAGGCTGTAACTCACTCCCGGGTATCTGTTATTCCATGTATAAACACTGCCGAACCCCTCGATTAGATTCCAGTCTGCAACTCACTCCAGGCTATCTGTTGTTCTATATGTAAAACACCCGAATCCTTCGATTAGATTCCAGTCTATAACTCACACCTGGGTATCTGTTATTCTATATATAAACCTCCCCGAACCCCTTGAATTGGATTGCAATCTGTAACTCAATCCCGGGTATCTGTTATTCTATATATAAACCACCCCAAACCCCTCGATTAGATTCCAGTCTGTAACTCACTCCCGGGTATCTGTTATTCTATATATAAACCACCCCGAACACCTCGATTAGATTCCAGTCTGTAACTCACTCCCGGGTATCTGTTATTCTATCGATAAACCACCCCGAATCCCTCGATTGGATTCCAGGCTGTAACTCACGCCCGGGTATCTGTTATTCCATGTATAAACACTGCCGAACCCCTCGATTAGATTCCAGTCTGCAACTCACTCCAGGCTATCTGTTGTTCTATATGTAAAACACCCGAATCCTTCGATTAGATTCCAGCCTGTAACTCACTCCTGGGTATCTGTTCCTCTATATATAAACCACCCCGAACCCCTCGATTAGATTCCAGTCTGTAACTCAATCCCGGGTATCTGGTATTCTGTATATAAACCACCCCGAACCCCGCAATGAGATTCCAGTCTGTAACTCACTCCCAGTTATCTTTTATTCTATATATAAACCACCCTGAACCCCTCGATTAGATTCCAGTCTGTAACTCACTCCTGGCTATCTGTTGTTCTGTATATAAACCACCCCGAACTCCTCGGTTACATTCCAGTCTGTAACTCACTCCCGGGTATCTGTTCCTCTATATATAAACTCGCCGAACCCCTCAATTAGATTCCAGTCTTTAACTCACTCCCGGGTATCTGTTATTCTATATATAAACCTCCCCGAACCCCTTGAATTGGATTGCAGTCTGTAACTCAATCCCGGGTATCTGTTATTCTATATATAAACCACCCTGAACCACTCGATTAGATTCCAGTCTGTAACTCACCCCCGGGTATCTGTTATTCTATATATAAACCACCCCGAACGCCTCGATTAGATTCCAGTCTGTAACTCACTCCCGGGTATCTGTTCTTCTATATATAAACCACCCTGAACCCCTCGATTAGATTCCAGCTGTAACTCACTCCCGGGTATCTGTTATTCTATATATAAACCACCCTGAACCCCTCAATTAGATTCCAGCTGTAACTCACTCCCGGGTATCTGTTATTCTATATATTAACCACCCTGAACCCCTCGATTAGATTCCAGTCTGTAACTCACTCCCGGGTATCTGTTATTCTATATATAAACCACCCTGAACCCCTCAATTAGATTCCAGCTGTAACTCACTCCCGGGTATCTGTTATTCTATATATAAACCACCCTGAACCCCTCGATTAGATTCCAGTCTGTAACTCACTCCCGGGTATCTGTTATTCTATATGTAAACCACCCTGAACCCCTCGATTAGATTCCAGCTGTAACTCACTCCCGGGTATCTGTTATTCTATATATAAACCACCCCAAACCCCTCGATTCGACTCCAGTCTGTAACTCACTCCCGGGTATCTGTTATTCTATATATAAACCACCCTGAACCCCTCAATTAGATTCCAGCTGTAACTCACTCCCGGGTATCTGTTATTCTATATATAAACCCCCCCGAACCCCTCGATTAGATTCCAGTCTGTAACTCACTCCCGGGTATCTGTTATTCTATATATAAACCACCCCGAACCCCTCGATTAGATTCCAGTCTGTAACTCACTCCCGGGTATCTGTTATTCTATATATAAACCACCCCGAACCCCTTGAATTGAATTGCAGTCCAATTGTACAGGGTGTTGGTGAGGCCACACCTGGAGTGTTGTGTGCAGTTTTGATCTCCTTATCTGAGGAAGGATGTCCTTGCTGTAGAGGGAGCGCAGCGAATGTTTACCAGGCTGATTCCTGGGATGGCAGGTCTGTCATTTGAGGAGAGACTGAGTCGGTGAGTATTATATTCACTGGAGTTTAGAAGAGTGAGAGGAGATCTCATAGAAACTTATAAAATTCTAACAGGGTAGATTCAGAAAGAATGTTCCCGATGGTGGGGGGAGTCCAGAACGAGGGGGTCAGAGTTTGAGGATAAGGGGTAAACCTTTTAGGACTGAGGTGAGGGGAAATTTCTTCACCCAGAGGGTGGTGAATGTGTGGAATTCACTCCCACAGAAAGTAGTTGAGGCCAAAATGTGTGATTTCAAGAAGGAATTAGATATCGCTCTTGGGGCTGAAGGGATCGAGGGATATGGGGGCGTGGTGGGGGGCCGGAGGGGAGATCAGGATATTGAACAAAGAACAAAGAGAATTACAGCACAGGAACAGGCCCTTCGGCCCTCCAAGCCTGCACCGACCATGCTGCCCGACTGAACTAAAACCCCCTACCCTTCCAGGGACCGTTTCCCTCTATTCCCATCCTGTTCATGTATTTGTCAAGACGCCCCTTAAAACTCACTATCGTATCTGCTTCCACTCCCTCCCCCGGCATTGAATTTGATGATCAGCCATGATCAAAATAAAGTTTATTTATTAGTGTCACAAGTAGGCTTATATTAACACTGCAATGAAGTTACTGTGAGAATTCTCCAGTCGCCACACTCCGGCCCAGTTCAGGTACACTAAGGGGCAATTTAGCATGGCCAATCCCCCTAACCTGCACATCTTTGGACACTAAGGGGACAATTTAGCATGGCCAATCCCCCTAACCTGCACATCTTTGGACACTAAGGGGACAATTTAGCATGGCCAATCCACCTAACCTGCACATCTTTGGACACTAAGGGACAATTTAGCATGGCCAATCCCCCTAACCTGCACATCTTTGGACACTAAGGGGCAATTTAGCACGGCCAATCCACCTAACCTGCACATCTTTGGACACTAAGGGGACAATTTAGCACGGCCAATCCACCTAACCTGCACACCTTTGGACACTAAGGGGCAATTTAGCACGGCCAATCCACCTAACCTGTACATCTTTGGACACTAAAGGACAATTTAGCATGGCCAATCCCCCTAACCTGCACATCTTTGGACACTAAGGGGCAATTTAGCATGGCCAATCCCCCTAACCTGCACATCTTTGGACACTAAGGGACAATTTAGCATGGCCAATCCCCCTAACCTGCACATCTTTGGACACTAAGGGGCAATTTAGCATGGACAATCCATCTAACCCGCACATCTTTGGACACTAAGGGACAATTTAGCATGGCCAATCCACCTAACCTGCACATCTTTGGACACTAAGGGACAATTTAGCATGGCCAATCCCCCTAACCTGCACATCTTTGGACACTAAGGGACAATTTAGCAAGGCCAATCCACCTAACCCGCACATCTTTGGACACTAAGGGACAATTTAGCATGGCCAATCCCCCTAACCTGCACATCTTTGGACAGTAAGGGACAATTTAGCATGGACAATCCATCTAACCCGCACATCTTTGGACACTAAGGGACAATTTAGCATGGCCAATCCCCCTAACCTGCACATCTTTGGACACTAAGGGACAATTTAGCATGGCCAATCCCCCTAACCTACACATCTTTGGACACTAAGGGACAATTTAGCATGGCCAATCCCCCTAACCTGCACATCTTTGGACACTAAGGGACAATTTAGCATGGCCAATCCACCTAACCCGCACATCTTTGGACACTAAGGGACAATTTAGCATGGCCAATCCCCCTAACCTGCACATCTTTGGACACTAAGGGACAATTTAGCATGGCCAATCCACCTAACCCGCACATCTTTGGACACTAAGGGACAATTTAGCATGGCCAATCCCCCTAACCTGCACATCTTTGGACAGTAAGGGACAATTTAGCATGGACAATCCACCTAACCCGCACATCTTTGGACACTAAGGGACAATTTAGCATGGCCAATCCACGTAACCTGCACATCTTTGGACACTAAGGGACAATTTAGCATGGCCAATCCACCTAACCTGCACATCTTTGGACACTAAGGGACAATTTAGCATGGCCAATCCCCCTAACCTGCACATCTTTGGACACTGAGGGACAATTTAGCATGGCCAATCCACCTAACCCGCACATCTTTGGACACTAAGGGACAATTTAGCATGGCCAATCCACCTAATCTGCACATCTTTGGACACTAAGGGACAATTTAGCATGGCCAATCCCCCTAACCTGCACATCTTTGGACAGTAAGGGACAATTTAGCATGGACAATCCATCTAACCTGCACATCTTTCAGACTGTGGGAGGAAACTGGAGCACCCGGACGAAACCCATGCAGACACGGGGAGAACGTGCAAACTCCGCACAGACAGTGACCCGAGCCGGGAATCGAACCCGGGTCCCCAGCAGCGCTAACCCACTGTGCCACCGTGCTGCCCTAAAATGAATGGCGGAGGGGGATTGAGAGTCTGATTGGCCTATCTCTGTTTGTGTGTTTCTATGTTCCAGTCCCTCCCGAGCGCGTGTATCAATCTATATCTTCCCTCTCCGTCCGCAGTGGTGCTGATTGGTGAGTCTGGCGTCGGGAAGAGTAACCTCTTGTCTCGCTTCACCCGCAACGAGTTTAATCACGACAGCCGTACGACCATCGGCGTGGAGTTCTCGACGCGGAGCGTAGTCATCGACGGCGTCACGGTCAAGACGCAGATCTGGGACACGGCCGGACTCGAACGCTATCGCGCCATCACCTCTGCGTATGTATACTCCTTCCCCACGCTCCACCGTCCCCCTGGACCCTGCCCCAGGCCCGTCCTGTCCATGGGTGTGAAGGGCAGATTGGCCACCTGCTCACCGAGGGACAGGAAGGCCCGAGGGGCTGAATGGCCTCCTCTTGGTCTAAGGGGCTAAATGGCCTCCTCCTAGTCCAAGGGGCTGAATGTCCTGCTCCTAGCCCCAAGGGGCTGAATGGCCCCCTCCTGTACCCCAGTGCCTGAATGACCTCCTCCTGGCTCCAAGGGGTTGAATGGCCTCCTCCTGGCCCCAAGGGGCTGAATGGCCTCCTCCTGCCCCCATGGGGCTGAATGGCCTCCTCCTGGACCTGAGGGTCTGAATGGCCTGATCTTGCCCCGTGGGGCTGAATGGCCTTCTCCTGGACCTGAGGGTCTGAATGGCCTTCTCCTGAGCCTGAGGGGCTGAATGGCCTGATCTTGCCCCGTGGGGCTGAATGGCCTCCTCTTGAACCGTGGGGCTAAACTGCCTCCTTCTGGCCCCCAGGGGCTGAATGGCCTCCTTCTGGCCCTGCTATCCTTCCCACTCACCGCTCCCAGATGCAGGAAAGGACAGTTGCAATCTTGGATTGCCCCCTCTCACGTTCTGTGGATCCATCGCTCCCTTGCCCTGGCTGAGTGCAACTTAAACCATCTTCCCCCGGAGACTAAATACCCCGGTTTCCAGTCGCTCCCTCCCCGCCATCATCCCAGATATATCAGCAAATAACTGGGGACAGGCATTCCCAGTGCTGAGGGAGCGCCGCACTGTGGGAGGGTCAGTGCTGAGGGAGTGCCGCACTGTGGGAGGGTCAGTGCTGAGGGAGCGCCGCACTGTGGGAGGGTCAGTGCTGAGGGAGCACCGCACTGTGGGAGGGTCAGTGCTGAGGGAGCGCCGCACTGTGGGAGGGTCAGTGCTGAGGGAGCGCCGCACTGTGGGAGGGTCAGTGCTGAGGGAGTGCCGCGCTGTGGGAGGGTCAGTGCTGAGGGAGCGCCGCATTGTGGGAGGGTCAGTGCTGAGGGAGCGCCGCACTGTGGGAGGGTCAGTGCTGAGGGAGTGCCGCACTGTGGGAGGGTCAGTGCTGAGGGAGCGCCGCACTGTGGGAGGGTCAGTGCTGAGGGAGCGCCGCACTGTGGGAGGGTCAGTGCTGAGGGAGCGCCGCACTGTGGGAGGGTCAGTGCTGAGGGAGCGCCGCACTGTGGGAGGGTCAGTGCTGAGGGAGTGCCGCGCTGTGGGAGGGTCGGTGCTGAGGGAGTGCCGCACTGTGGGAGGGTCGGTGCTGAGGGAGCGCCGCACTGTGGGAGGGTCAGTGCTGAGGGAGCGCCGCACTGTGGGAGGGTCAGTGCTGAGGGTGTGGTGTAGGTACAACCACAGTGCTGTTAGGGAGATAGTTCCGGGATTGTTATTGGACATCAGTCAGTCCCCGTGTGTGGGGTAGGTACACCCACAGTGCTGTTAGGGAGGGAGTTTCGGGATTTTGATGCCAGCCACAGTGAAGGAGCGGCCGATATATTTCCAAGTCGGGATGGTGAGTGGCTCGGAGGGGGAGCTTGCAGGTGGGGGTGTTCCCCATGTGTCTGCTGCCCCCCCTGTCCTTCTAGATGGTAGAGGTGGTGGGTTTGGAAGGTGCTGTGGAAGGAGCCTTGGCGAGTCGCTGCGGTGCATCTTGTAGATGGTACACACGGCTGTCACTGTGTGTCGGTGGTGGAGGGAGTGAGTGTTTGTGGTTAACGTGTCGATCGAGCGGGGCTGCTTTGTCCTGGATGGTGTCGAGCTTCTTGTGTTGTTGGAGCCGCACTCATCCAGGCAAGTGGAGATTGTTGTTGGGAGCCGCACTCATCCAGGCAAGTGGAGATTGTTGTTGGAGCCGCACTCATCCAGGCAAGTGGGGAGTATTCCATCACACTCCTGACTTGTGTCCTTGTAGATGGTGGACAGGCTTTGGGGGGAGTCGGGAGGTGAGTTCCTCTCCGCAGGATTCCCAGCCTCTGACCTGCTCAGGTAGCCACAGTATTTATTTGGCTGGATCCAGTTCAAATTCTGGTCAATGGTAACCCCCAGGGTGTTGATAGTCGGGGGGATTCAGCGTTGGTCGATGGTCGCCCCCAGGATGTTCATCGTGGGGGGGTTCAGCGATGTTAAGGCCATTGATTGTCAAGGGGCAATGGTTAGATTCTCTTCTGTTGGAGATGGTCATTGCGTGGCACTTGTGTGGCGCGAATGTTACCCAGTTAATCTCCCATTCCTGGAGGCTCCTGGGTAAATCTCCAGTGTTGGCACTTGTTGGCGTGGGGGTGTATGAGTTGGATGTGTCTGCTTCCTGCAGGTATTACCGTGGGGCTGTGGGGGCGCTGCTGGTCTACGACATCTCCAAACACCTGACCTACGAGAGTGTGGAGCGTTGGCTGAACGAGCTACTCGACCACGCGGACAATAACCTGGTGGTCATGCTGGTGGGAAACAAGACCGACCTGAGCGAGATCCGGGCCGTCCCTATCGAGGAGGCCAAGTCCTTCGCAGGTAGGTTTGCCCCCTCGGGGGGGCAATTTTGTGGGGGCCGTTGTCTGTAACCGTTGGGAGGAGGGGGTCAGACTGCCTGAGGTCTTCGGGTCTTGGGGCTGGGGTCAAGGGTGAGAGGTGACAGGTCATGATGCCAATGGCATGACGTTGGCCGTCCAATCATGACCCATCGTGACAATCCCTGACCCATAGAATCTGTCCTGTCCAATTCCTGACCCCAAGAGACTGTTCCGTCCAATCAGATGGGGGAGGGGAGAGATGGGGAAGGGGAGATGGGGAAGGGGAGATGGGGGAAGAGGGAGATGGGGAGGGGGAGATGGGGAAGGGGAGATGGGGGAAGAGGGAGATGGGGAGGGGGAGATGGGGAGGGGGGAGATGGGGGGAGGGGGGATATGGGGAGAGGGGGAGATGGGGGAGAGGGAGATGGGGGAGGGGGAGATGGGGAGGGGGAGATGGGCAGGGGAAGATGGGGAGGGGGGAGATGGGCAGGGGAGATGGGGAGGGGGGAGATGGGGAGAGGGGGAGATGGGGGAGAGGGAGATGGGGGAGGGGGAGATGGGGAGGGGGAAGATGGGGAGGGGGGAGATGGGCAGGGGGAGATGGGGGAGAGGGAGATGGGGAGGGGGAGATGGGGAGGGCGGAGATGGGCAGGGGGAGATGGGGGAGAAGGAGATGGGGGGAGGGGGGAGATGGGGGAGGTGGAGATGGGGGGGTGGAGATGGGGGGGTGGGGAGATGGGGAGGGGGAGATGGAGCATGGGGAGATGGGGTAGCGGTGAAATGGGGAGAGGAGAGATGAGGAGGGAGATGAGGAGGGGGAGAAGGGGGAATGCGGAGATGGGGAGGGGGAGATGGGGAGTGGGGGAGATGGGGAGGGGGAGATGGGGAGGGGGAGGTGGGGGATGGGGAGTGGGGAGATGGGGAGGGGGAGATGGGGGAGGGGGAGATGGGGAGGGGGAGATGGGGAGTGGGGGAGATGGGGAGGGGAAGATGGAGGAGGGGGGATATGGGGAGGAGGAGATGGGGAGGGGGAGATGGGGGAGGTGGAGATGGGGGAGTGGGAAGATGGGGAAGGGACCTGTCCCATGACCTGTCCCGTGGCCTGTCCCGTGACCTGTCCCATGACCTGTCCCGTGACCTGTCCCCTAACGTGCCCCGTAACATGTCCCGTGACCTGTCCCCTAACCTGTCCCGTGACCTGTCCCCTAACCTGTTCTGTGACCTGTCCCGTGACCTGTCCCGTGACCTGTCCCGTAACCTGTCCCGTGACTTGTCCCCTAACCTGTCCCATGACCTGCCCCGTGACCTGTCCCGTGACCTGTCTCCTAACCTGTCCCATGACCTGCCCCGTGACCTGTCCCCTAACCTGTCCCATGACCTGCCCCGTGACCTGTCCCGTGACCTGTCTCCTAACCTGTCCCATGACCTGCCCCGTGACCTGTCCCGTGACCTGTCCCCTAACCTGTCCCATGACCTGCCCCGTGACCTGTCCCCTAACCTGTCCCATGACCTGCCCCGTGACCTGTCCCCTAACCTGTCCCATGACCTGCCCCGTGACCTGTCCCATGACCTGTCCCCTAACCTGTCCCATGACCTGCCCCGTGACCTGTCCCCTAACCTGTCCCATGACCTGCCCCGTGACCTGTCCCCTAACCTGTCCCATGACCTGCCCCGTGACCTGTCCCCTAACCTGTCCCATGACCTGCCCCGTGACCTGTCCCCTAACCTGTCCCATGACCTGCCCCGTGACCTGTCCCGTGACCTGTCCCCTAACCTGTCCCATGACCTGCCCCGTGACCTGTCCCGTGACCTGTCCCCTAACCTGTCCCATGACCTGCCCCGTGACCTGTCCCCTAACCTGTCCCATGACCTGCCCCGTGACCTGTCCCCTAACCTGTCCCATGACCTGCCCCGTGACCTGTCCCGTGACCTGTCTCCTAACCTGTCCCATGACCTGTCCCCTAACCTGTCCCGTGACCTGTCCCCTAACCTGTCCCATGACCTGTCCCCTAACCTGTCCCGTGACATGTCCCGTGACCTGTCCCATGACCTGTCCCATGACACCAGTGTACCAATATACCTTCGTAACCCGGGGCAATATCTCATTGTGGCATTGGATCAGAGTTGGGAGGTCATGAGGTCATGGTGGACCAGGGTGAGTGTTAGAGTGAGCAACCGGATAGGCTCACAAGAGAGAGATAGAGAGAGAGTGAGACAGAGAGAGACAGAGAGACAGAGAGCGAGAGACAGAGAGAGAGAGAGAGACAGAGAGAGAGACAGAGAGAGAGACAGAGAGACAGAGAGAGAGACAGAGAGACAGAAAGGGAGAGAGAGACAGAGAGAGAGAGAGAGACAGAGAGAGAGAGAGAGACAGAGACAGAGAGACAGAGAGAGACAGAGACAGAGAGACAGAGAGAGAGAGACAGAGAGAGAGAGAGAGACAGAGAGAGAGAGACAGAGAGAGAGAGACACAGAGAGAGACAGAGAGAGAGACAGAGAGAGAGAGAGACAGAGAGAGAGACAGAGAGAGACAGAAAGGGAGAGAGAGACAGCGAGAGACAGAGAGAGAGAGAGACAGAGAAAGAGAGAGAGAGACAGAGAGAGAGAGACAGAGAGAGAGAGAGAGACAGAGAGCGAGAGACAGAGAGAGAGAGACAGAGAGAGAGAGAGAGACAGAGAGAGGGAGAGACAGAGAGAGAGAGAGAGACAGAGAGAGACAGAGAGAGAGAGAAAGACAGAGAGAGAGAGAGAGAGAGAGAAAGACAGAGAGAGAGAGACAGAGAGAGAGAGGGAGAGACAGAGAGAGACAGAGAGACAGAGAGAGACAGAGAGAGAGACAGAGAGAGAGAAAGACAGAGCCCATTCTCAGTGGGCAGGGGGTGGGAGGTGATGTGGGGGGGGAGCGGCGAAAGTCAAAAAATTTGGAGCCAGATCTCTCGGGAGTGAAATTCGGAAGCATTCTTCTGTGGAAATGGGTTTGACTGTCTGTGCGGAGGCTGCACGTTCTCCCCGTGTCTGCGTGGGTTTCCTCCGGGTGCTCCAGTTTCCTCCCACAATCCAAAGATGTGCAGGTTAGGGGGATTGGCCGTGCTAAATTGTCCCTTAGTGCCAGGGGGACTAGCTAGGGTAAATGCATGGGGTTACGGGGATAGGGCCTGGGTGGGATTGTTGTCGGTGCAGATTCGATGGGCAGAATGGCCTCCTTCTGCACTGTAGGGATTCTATTCTGTGAGAATACTCTCTCCCACTTTGAGGCGATCAATGCAATGCTCAGTCAATGGGAGAGCGAGAGGGGCTCGATAGATGGGGTGATTTTGCACGGGGCAGGGTGTTGAACAGGATTTAATCAAGGTTGATGGGACTCAATCAAGGACCCGCCACCATCTCACTGGGCGGCGGGAGGTGGGACAGTCTGGTGGGGCTGAAGGGCCTTCCTCCTGTTTTCCCCTTGGCGAGGCTGACGGGTGATGTTCCCCCCACTGGCAAGGCTGGCATCTGAATTTCCTGTCCCTTTCTTGTGCCCCCTGCAGAGAAACACAAGATGCTTTTCATGGAGACCTCAGCCCTGGACTCAACCAATGTGGAGCTGGCCTTTCAGACGGTCATCACAGGTTGGTGCTTTCGTGTTTTCTTCCCCTGGCGAGGGCAGCTGGGTAGTGCCCAATTCACCCTCTCGGACACCGCCTTCCAGATCACAACAACTCACTGCGTTTCCATCACAATCTCCTCATCGCCCCCCGACTCCCGTCACATTTTACCCTTTCTCGATTCGAGTTAGAGTTGGCCATTTGGCCCTTCCAGCCTCTCGAAGACAATCCCTCTAATCCCCTAACATTCCCATCGAAGACCAACCCTCTAATCCCCTAACTCTCCATCGAAGACCATCCCTCTAATCTCCTAACCATCAAAGACCCTCCCTCTAATCCCCTAACCGTCGAAGATGGGAGAGTTACGGGATGGTCTTCGTTGGTGAGGGAGGGTCATCGATGGGGGAGTTAGGGGATTAGAGGGTTGGTCTTCGATGGGAGAGTTAGGGGATTAGAGGAATGGTCTTCGATGGGAGAGTTAGGGGATTAGAGGGAGGGTCTTCGATGGGACAGTTAGGGGATTAGAGGGATGGTCTTCGAATGGAGAGTTAGGGGATTAGAGGGATGGTCTTCGATGGGAGAGTTAGGGGATTAGAGGGAGGGTCTTCGATGGGACAGTTAGGGGATTAGAGGGATGGTCTTCGAATGGAGAGTTAGGGGATTAGAGGGATGGTCTTCGATGGGAGTGTTAGGGATTAGAGGGATGGTCTTCGATGGAGAGTTAGGGGATTAGAGGGATGGTCCTCGATGGGAGTGTTAGGGGATTAGAGGGAGGGTCTTCGATGGGAAAGTTAGGGGATTAGAGGGAGGGTCTTCGATGGGGTAGGTAGAGGGATTAGAGGGATGGTCTTTTCTTGACATGTGTGTGATTTTTCTGACAGAAATCTTCCACCAGAGGTCCCTGAACCGGGGGAACAAGCAGGTGATAAATAGTGTTACCCTGAGCGGGAACAGTGCCTCCAACGAGCGAACTTCCACTGAGGTCACCACCAAGAAACCGTGCTGTCAAAGCATCTGACCCCGCCGCTGGACACCGCTTCTGTGCCTCCCTCAGGACCTCCGCATCCTCTTGTGTCATATTCCCTCCCACCCCAAAACCCCCTCTCCCCCTCTCCAAACAGCACCCCCCTTGCCCCTTTCCCACTGCACACCCCTCCCCCACTCCCCCATCAACGAGGGGAGCATGGACAGGGATTGGCACGATGGGCGCCCATCAGTTTGGCCCCCCCCTTCCTTGCACCTTGGCGCCAGAGAAGGCTCGTTACTGATTCCTTACCACCTTGTGGGGACACACAAAGTAGCTGCCCAACCATAGTTGGGCTTGTCTCTGTGTTGTGTACCGGGATTGGCCTGGGAAGGGTTGTCCTTATCTTCGAATCAGGGGAGGGTGTCCGGAATGGATGTTCGGAGAGGGGCTTGGGAGAAATTAGACTCGGGGGTCAGGATGTTGTCCAAGGTATTGGGGTACAGCTCGCTCAATAGAGGAGGGTATGGATCCCCCTCATTATCAGTGGTGGGATGTCCCAGCGTAAGACATCATTCAGTACCCTCCCATCAACCTCCCCGCGTTAGATGTCCCCTCAACAAATCCCCACCTCCAACTCACACCTCAGTGCTGTCCCTGTCCTGGGAGTGTTTGATGGGGACAGTGCAGAGGGAGCTTTACTCTGTATCTAACCCCGTGCTGTACCTGTCCTGGGAGTGTTTGATGGGGGACAGTGTAGAGGGAGCTTTACTCTGTATCTAACCCCGTGCTGTCCCTGTCCTGGGAGTGTTTGATGGGGGACAGTGTAGAGGGAGCTTTACTCTGTATCTAACCCCGTGCTGTCCCTGTCCTGGGAGTGTTTGATGGGGGACAGTGTAGAGGGAGCTTTACTCTGTACCTAACCCTGTGCTGTACTTGTCCTGGGAGTGTTTGATGGGGACAGTGTAGAGGGAGCTTTACTCTGTATCTAACCCTGTCCTTTACCCTGTCCTGGGAGTGTTTGATGGGGGACAGTGTAGAGGGAGCTTTACTCTGTACCTAACCCTGTGCTGTACTTGTCCTGGGAGTGTTTGATGGGGACACTGTAGAGGGAGCTTTACTCTGTATCTAACCCCGTGCTGTACCTGTCCTGGGAGTGTTTGATGGGGGACAGTGTAGAGGGAGCTTTACTCTGTATCTAACCCCGTGCTGTCCCTGTCCTGGGAGTGTTTGATGGGGGACAGTGTAGAGGGAGCTTTACTCTGTACCTAACCCTGTGCTGTACTTGTCCTGGGAGTGTTTGATGGGGACAGTGTAGAGGGAGCTTTACTCTGTATCTAACCCTGTCCTTTACCCTGTCCTGGGAGTGTTTGATGGGGGACAGTGTAGAGGGAGCTTTACTCTGTACCTAACCCTGTGCTGTACTTGTCCTGGGAGTGTTTGATGGGGACAGTGTAGAGGGAGCTTTACTCTGTATCTAACCCCGTGCTGTACCTGTCCTGGGAGTGTTTGATGGGGGACAGTGTAGAGGGAGCTTTACTCTGTATCTAACCCCGTGCTGTACCTGTCCTGGGAGTGTTTGATGGGGGACAGTGTCGAGGGAGCTTTACTCTGTATCTAACCCCGTGCTGTCCCTGTCCTGGGAGTGTTTGATGGGGTCACTGTAGAGGGAGCTTTACTCTGTATCTAACCCCGTGCTGTACCTGTCCTGGGAGTGTTTGATGGGGACAGTGTAGAGGGAGCTTTACTCTGTATCTAACCCCGTGCTGTACCTGTCCTGGGAGTGTTTGATGGGGGACAGTGTAGAGGGAGCTTTACTCTGTATCTAACCCCGTGCTGTACCTGTCCTGGGAGTGTTTGATGGGGGACAGTGTAGAGGGAGCTTTACTCTGTATCTAACCCCGTGCTGTACCTGTCCTGGGAGTGTTTGATGGGGGACAGTGTACCAAAGCGGGAGTGGGGAATTGGGAGGGTCTGTGACCCAAGCGAGGTGGTCTGGGGAGGGACGCGGGAGATATTTTAGCTCTCCATTCTGTCGTGGGAGAGATCACGTTGCAGTAAATACCACCTGAACATTGCCTGTAGTGTACGTAGCGGCCATTGCTTCCAAAGGATGATGGTCCAGGGGGAGACTGACCCCGGGTCACGCTTGGCTGACCCGGTGCCTCCTGGGAAAAAAAACCCACCCAAGTTCCAGTCACCAGTGTGGCCGGAATACGACCCCAGATTCCGGTAGCAATGATGGATGTATCGGCCTAGATTTTCCAGCCCGGAGCTAGTCCGGCAAGACCCTGGGGAAAAGATTCAAACATTAATATATACTTGGAGATATTTCAATGGAATGTTGTCATCAAAATATAGTTAATAAAGAGAATTTTACCCTCACTTTGTACAAGAGAGTGTTTTTAAAACCACCTGGTGTTTGCTTATTCTTAAGGTTAAGTTTATTTATTAGTGTCGCGAATAGGCTTACATTAACACTGCAATGAAGTTACTGTGAAAATCCTCTGGTCCCCTTGGGGTGGGTTAGCGCTGCTGCCTCACAGCACCAGGGACCCGGGTTCGATTCCCGGCTTGGGTCACTGTCTGCACGTTCTCCCCAAGTCTGCGTGGGTTTCCTCCGGGTGCTCCAGTTTCCTCCCACAGTCCAAAGATGTGTGGGTTAGGTGGATTGGCCATGCTAAATTGCCCCTTAGTGTCCAAAGATGTGTAGGTTAGGTGGATTGGCCATGCTAAATTGCCCCCTTAGTGTCCAAAGATGTGTAGGTTAGGTGGATTGGCCGTGCTAAATTGCCCCTTAGTGTCCAAAGGTGTGCAGGTTAGGTGGATTGGCCGTGCTAAATTGCCCCTTAGTGTCCAAAGATGTGTAGGTTAGGTGGCTTGGCCATGCTAAATTGCCCCTTAGTGTCCAAAGATGTGTAGGTTAGGTGGATTGGCCATGCTAAACCCCTTTAGTATCCAAAGATGTGCGGGTTAGGGTGGATTGGCCATGCTAAATTGCCTCTTAGTGTCCAAAGATGTGCAGGTTAGGTGGATTGGCCATGCTAAATTGCCTCTTAGTGTCCAAAGATGTGCAGGTTAGGTGGATTGGCCGTGCTAAATTGCCTCTTAGTGTCCAAAGATGTGTAGATTAGGTGGATTGGCCATGCTAAATTGCCTCTTAGTGTCCAAAGATGTGTAGGTTAGGTGGATTGGCCATGCTAAATTGCCTCTTAGTGTCCAAAGATGTGTAGGTTAGGTGGATTGGCCATGCTAAATTGCCTCTTAATGTCCAAAGATGTGTAGGTTAGGTGGATTGGCCATGCTAAATTGCCTCTTAGTGTCCAAAGATGTGTAGATTAGGTGGATTGGCCATGCTAAATTGCCTCTTAGTGTCCAAAGATGTGTAGGTTAGGTGGATTGGCCATGCTGAATTAGAAACATAGAAAAACTACAGCACAAACAGACCCTTCGGCCCCACAAGTTGTGCCGAACATATCCCTACCTTTTAGGCCTACCTATAACCCTCCATCCTATTAAGTCCCATGTACTCATTCAGGAATCTCTTAAAAGACCCTATTGAGTTTGCCTCCAGCATCACTGACGGCAGCCGATTCCACTCACCCACCACCCTCTGTGTGAAAAACTTCCCCCTAACATCTCCCCTGTACCTACCCCCCAGCACCTTAAACCTGTGTCCTCTCGTAGTAGACATTTCCACCCTGGGAAAAAGCCTCTGAGAGTCCACCCGATCTATGCCTCTCAACATCTTATATACCTCTATTAGGTCTCCTCTCATCCTTCGTCTCTCCAAGGAGAAAAGACCGAGCTCCCTCAGCCTATCCTCATAAGGCATGCCACTCAATCCAGGCAACATCCTTGTAAATCTCCTCTGCACCCTTTCAATCATTTCCACATCCTTCCTGTAATGAGGTGACCAGAACTGAGCACAGTACTCCAAGTGGGGTCTGACGAGGGTCTTATATAGCTGCATCATTATCCCCGGACTCCTAAACTCAATCCCTCAATTGATAAAGGCCAGCACACCATATGCCTTCTTAACCACCTCCTCCACCTGCGGGGCCGATTTTAGAGTCCTATGGACCCGGACCCCAAGGCCCTTCTGATCCTCTACAGTACTAAGAGTCTTTCCCTTTATATTGTACTCCTTCATCCCTTTTGACTTGCCAAAATGGACCACTACGCATTTATCTGGGTTGAAGTCCATCTGCCACTTCTCTGCCCAGTCTTGCATCCTATCTATGTCCCTCTGTAACTTCTGACATCCCTCCAGACTATCCACAACCCCACCAACCTTCGTGTCATCGGCAAACTTACCAACCCATCCCTCCACTTCCTCATCCAGGTCATTTATGAAAATGACAAACAGCAAGGGTCCCAGAACAGATCCCTGGGGCACACCACTGGGGACCGACCTCCATTTAGAAAAAGACCCATCTATACACACTCTCTGCCTCCTTTGGACGAGCCAGTTCTGGATCCACAGGGCAGCAGCCCCTTGGATCCCATGCCCTCTCACTTTTTCTAGAAGCCTTGCATGGGGGACCTTATCGAACGACTTGCTAAAATCCATATAAACCACATCTACCGCTTTCCCTTCGTCAATGTGTTTAGTCACATTTTCGAAGAACTCCACCAGGCTCGTAAGGCATGATCTGCCTTTGACAAAGCCATGCTGAGTATTCTTGAACATACTAAACCTCTCTAAATGCTCATAAATCTTGTTCCTCAGGATCTTCTCCATCAGCTTACCAACCACTGAGGTTAGGCTCACCGGTCGGTAATTTCCTGGGCTATCCCTATTCCCCTTCTTGAAAATAGGAACCACATCCGCAATCCTCCAATCCTCTGGCACCTCTCCCGTCTCCATCGATGACGCAAAGATCGTCACCAGAGGCTCTGCAATCTCTTCCCTCGCCTCCCACAGTAACCTGGGGTACATCCCATCCGGACCCGCCGACTTATCTATCTTGATGACATTCAAAGATTCCAGCACAACCTCTTTTTAAAGTCCACATACTCAATCCTTTCAGTCCACCGCACGCCCGCAGTACATCCACCCAGGTCCTTCTCCCCTGTGAAAACCGAGGCAAAATACTCATTGAGCACCTCTGCCATTTCTACTGGTTCCGTACTGACTTTCCCGCCTTCACCTTTTATAGGCCCTATTCCTTCACGTCTCATCCTTTTACTTTTCACATATTTATAGAACGCCTTCGGGTTCTCCTTAATCCTACCTGCCAAGGCCTTCTCGTGACCCCTTCTGGCTCTCCTAATTTCCTTCTTTAGTCCCTTCCTACAAGCCGTATACTCATCTAGATCCCTATCTTCGCCAAGCTCTCTGAACCTTTTGTACGCTTTCCTTTTCTTCGCGACTAGGTCCCGCACAGCTTTCGTGCACCACGGTTCCTTTAGCCTAGCAACACCTCCCTGTCTGCTT
Organism: Mustelus asterias; assembly: GCF_964213995.1. Classification (NCBI taxonomy): domain Eukaryota; kingdom Metazoa; phylum Chordata; class Chondrichthyes; order Carcharhiniformes; family Triakidae; genus Mustelus; species Mustelus asterias. Next base: position 27,182 of record NW_027591864.1, on the reverse strand, counting down.
CCTTAGTGTCCAAAGACATGCTGGATCGGTGGATTGGCCGTGCTAAATTCTCCCTCAGTGTAACCCGAACAGGCGCCGGAGTGTGGCGACTTGTAGATTTTCACAGTAACTTCATTGTGGTGTGAATGTAAGATACTTGTGACTAATAAATAAACTTTTAAAACTTTGGTCACCACACTCTGGTACCTGTTCGGGTACGCCCTTTCAGTACTGCCAGTGAAGCAGACGATCTCCATGGCTTCAAAGTCCCACTCGGTGGATGTCCTCGGGCACTGCGTGGTGACCCTGACTGTACGGGGCACAGTGTACAAAAACTTCAGGCTCCTCGTGCTGCCACGACTCTGCGCTGCCGTACTCCTGGGGCTAGATTTCCTGTGTCACCTTAAGAGCGTCACCATGGAGTATAATGGGCCTTTTCCCCCGCTCTCTGTTTGCAATCACCAGTTCTTAGATCGCCCACCGCGCACCACCTGCAGCCTCTCGGCCCTTAAAGTCACCCCTCCCTCACTGTTTGAAAATCTCACCCCCGACTGACAGCACGGTAGCACAGTGGTTAGCACTGCTGCTTCACAGCTCCAGGGACCTGGGTTCGATTCCCGGCTCGGGTCACTGTCCGTGTGGAGTTTGCACATTCTCCTCGTGTCTGCGTGGGTTTCCTCCGGGTGCTCCGGTTTCCTCCCACAGTCCAAAGATGTGCGGGTTAGGTTGATTGGCCATGCTAAAAAATTGCCCTTAGTGTCCTGGGATGCGTAGGTTAGAGGGATTAGTTGGTAGATATATGGGGGTAGGGCCTGGGTGGGATCGTGGTCGGTGCAGACTCGATGGGCCGAATGGCCTCCTTCTGTGCTGTAGGGATTCTAGGATTCTAGGGCTGCAAGCCCATCGCCACCAAGAGCAGACGGTACAGTGCTGGAGACAGAGTTTTTATCAGGTCCGAAGTACAATCGCTCCTAGGGGAGGGGATCATTGAGGCCAGTACCAGCCCCTGGAGAGCCCAAGTAGTAGTTGTTAAAATTGGGGAGAAACATCGCATGGTCATTGACTACAGTCAGACCATTAACCGCTACACGCAGCTGGACGCGTACCCCCTTCCCCGCGTATCTGACATGGTTAATCAGATTGCGCAATATCGTGTGTTCTCCACCATCGACTTAAAATCTGCATACCACCAGCTCCCTATCCGCCCGGAGGACCGCCAATATACTGCCTTCGAGGCGGATGGTCACCTCTATCACTTCCTTAGGGTCCCCTTCGGCGTCACCAACGGGGTCTCGGTTTTCCGGCGTGAGATGGACCGAATGGTGGACCAGAATGGGCTGCGGGCCACCTTCCCGTACCTGGATAACGTCACCATCTGCGGCCATGATCAGCAGGACCACGACGCCAACCTCCACAAATTCCTCCACACCGCCACACTCCTAAATCTGACCTATAATAAGGAGAAGTGCGTATTCCGCACACACCGCCTCGCCATCCTTGGTTGTGTTGTGGAAAACGGGGTCATCGGTCCCGATCCCAACCGCATGCGTCCCCTCCTGGAACTCCCCCTCCCCACCACCCTCAAAACACTGAGGAGATGCCTGGGCTTCTTCTCGTATTACGCCCAGTGGGTCCCCAATTATGCGAATAAAGCCCGTTCGCTCATCAAATCCACCTCTTTTCCCCTGACGGCAGAGGCTTGCCTGGCCTTCGACCGCATCAAAGCAGACATCGCGAAGGCCACGATGCACGCTGTAGACGAATCCATTCCGTTCCAGGTGGAGAGCGATGCGTCTGACTTCGCCCTAGTCACCACCCTTAACCAGGCGGGCAGACCCGTGGCCTTCTTCTCACGAACCCTCCAAGGCCCTGAAATTCGACACTCCTCTGTCGAAAAGGAGGCCCAAGCCATAGTGGAAGCTGTACGGCACTGGCACCGCTGCTTAGCTGGTAAACGATTCACCCTACTCACGGACCAATGGTCAGTTGCATTCATGTTTAACAACACACAGCGGGGCAAGATCAAAAATGATAAAATATTGAGGCGGAGAATCGAGCTTTCCACCTACAATTACGACACCTTATACCGGCCCGGGAAGCTCAATGAGCCCCCAGATGCCCTGTCCCGGGGAATATGTGCCGGCGCACAAATAGACCAATTGCAGACTCTCCACAACGACCTCTGCCACCCAGGGGTCACCAGGTTTTTTCAGTTAAAGCCCGGAACCTGCCCTACTCCATTGAGGAAGTCAGGTCTATAACCAGACACTGCCAGGTCTGCACAGAGTGCAAACCGCACTTCTATCGGCCAGACAGAGCACACCTCATAAAGGCCACCCGCCCTTCCGACGCCTAAGCGTTGACTTCAAAGGCCCCCTCCCCTCTTCTGACCGCAACATATACTTCCTCAACGTCATTGACGAATATTCACGGTTCCCCTTCGCTATTCCCTGCCCGGATATGACCTCGGCCACGGTCGTCAGGGCCCTGCACGGCCTCTTCACCCTGTTCGGTTTCCCTAGCTATATCCATAGCGACCGGGGATCCTCCTTTATGAGTGATGAGCTGTGACAGTACCTGCTCTCCAAAGGCATAGCCTCGAGTAGGACCACCAGCTACAACCCCAGGGGGAACGGACAGGTAGAGAGGGAGAACACGACAGTCTGGAAGGCCGTTTTACTCGCTCTGAGGTCTAAAGATCTTCCAGTCACCCGCTGGCAAGAGGTCCTCCCTGATGCACTACACTCGATTAGATCACTCCTTTGCACAGCGACCAATGCTACCCCTCACGAAAGAGTGTTTGCTTTCCCCAGGAAGTCCTCCTCGGGGACCTCACTACCGTCGTGGCTGACGTCCCCAGGCCCTGTCCTGCTCCAGAAGCACGTGAGGACCCATAAGTCGGACCCCCTGGTTGAAAGGGTCCAACCCCTCCACGCCAACCCCCAATACGCCTATGTGGCGTACCCCGACGGGCGGGAGGACACGGTCTCCATTCGAGACCTGGCACCCGCTGGTGCCCCAGGGACCGCGACGACCCACAACCCCACACCCCCAACCCCCGTATACAGCACGCCTGAGCCCCAGGAGCCGCCCCCACGCACCCGACAATCGGAAGAGACTACAGACGACTCGAGCGACTACGGCCTGGCGCCTGAACCAACACCGCGGCCACCGGAACCGACACCACAACCGGCACTACGGCGGTCGCAGCGGCAGATCAAGACCCCAGAGAGACTGAATTTGTAAATTTGTAATTCTGTAAATATCGTTCCACCCACCTCACCCCCGCCGGACTCTTTTAAAAGCAGGGGGTGAATGTGGTAAACCACTGTTAAGCTTATTGCCTGTGTGTGTGTGTGACATGCCTGGACACACCCCTGCCGGCCCTGCCTGAGACTCCTCCCCCCTGGTCAAGGTATAAAGGTGACTGCTCCCCACTCCCCTGCCTCAGTCTCCGGACCAGTTCATCGGCATGGGTGTGCTCCAAGTCTTTTGCGAACAAAAGCCTATTTGTTCTTGCACACAAACTAGTCTTTGCTTCATTGATAGTGCATCAGGGATGTAGGGGCTGGAGGAGGTTACAGAGATAGGGAGGGGGTGTGGGGGCTGGAGGAGGTTACAGAGATAGGGAGGGTGTGTCGGGGCTGGAGGAGGTTACAGAGATAAGGAGGGTGTGTCGGGGCTGGAGGAGGCTACAGAGATAGGGAGGGGATGTATGGGCTGGAGGAGGTTACAGTGATAGGGAGGGGGTGTGGGGGCTGGAGGAGGTTACAGAGATAGGGAGGGGGTGTAGGGGCTGGAGGAGGTTACAGAGATAGGGAGTGGGTGTAGGGGCTGGAGGAGGTTACAGAGGTAGGGAGTGGGTGTAGGGGCTGGAGGAGGTTACAGAGGTAGGGAGCGGATGTAGGGTCTGGAGGAGGTTACAGAGATAGAGAGGGAGCATAGGGGCTGGATGGGGTTACAGAGATAGGGATGGGGTGTAGGGACTGAAGGAAGTTACAGAGATAGGGAGGGGGGTACAGGGGCTGGGGGAGGTTGCAGAGATAGGAGGGGGTGAAGGGGCTGGAGGAGGTCACAGAGATAGAGAGGGGGTGTAGGGGCTGGAGGAGGTTACAGAGATAGGGAGGGGATGTAGGGGCTGGAGGATGTTACAGAGATAGGGAAGGGGTGTAGGGGCTGGAGGAGGTTACAGAGATAGGGAGGGGGTGTAGGGGCTGGAGGAGGTTACAGAGATAGGGAGGGGGTGTAGGGGCTGGAGGAGGTTACAGAGATAGGGAGGGGGTGTAGGGGCTGGAGGAGGTTACAGAGATACGGAGGGGGTGTAGGGGCTGGGGGAGGTGATGGAGATAGGGAGAGGGTGTAGGGGCTTGAGGAGGGTGCAGAGATAGGGAGGGGGTGTAGGGTCTGGAGGAGGTTACAGAGACAGGGAGGGGATGTATGGGCTGGAGGAGATTACAGGGATAGGGAGGGGATGTATGGGCTGGAGGACGTTACAGAGATAGGGAGGGGGTGTAGGGGCTGGAGGAGGTTACAGAGATAGGGAGGGGTGTCGGGGCTGGAGGAGGTTACAGAGACAGGGAGGGGGGTGTAGGGGCTGGAAGAGGTTACAGAGATAGGGAGGGGGTGTAGAGGCTGGAAGAGGTTACAGAGATAGGGAGGGGATGTATGGGCTGGAGGAGGTTACAGAGATAGGGAGGGGGTTGTAGGGGCTGGAAGAGGTTACAGGGACAGGGAGTGGGTGTAGGGGCTGGTGGGGGTTACAGAGCTAGGGAGGGGGTGTAGGGACTGGAGGAGGTTACAGAGATAGGGAGGGGATGTATGGGCTGGAGGAGGTTACAGAGATAGGGAGGGGGCTGTAGGGGCTGGAAGAGGTTACAGGGATAGGGAGTGGGTGTAGGGGCTGGTGGGGGTTACAGAGCTAGGGAGGGGGTGTAGGGACTGGAGGAGGCTACAGAGATAGGGAGGGGATGTATGGGCTGGAGGAGATTACAGAGATAGGGAGGGGATGTAGGGGGCTGGAGGGGGTTACAGAGATAGGGAGGGGATGTATGGGCTGGAGGAGATTACAGAGATAGGGAGGGGATGTAGGGGGCTGGAGGGGGTTACAGAGATAGGGAGGGGGTGTAGGGGGCTGGAGGGGGTTACAGAGATAGGGAGGGGGTGTAGGGGGCTGGAGGGGGTTACAGAGATATGGAGGGGGTGTAGGGGGATGGAGGAGGTTACAGAGATAGGGAGGGGGTGTCGGGGCTGGAGGAGGTTACAGAGACAGGGAGGGGATGTAGGGGCTGGAGGAGGTTACAGAGGTAGGGAGGGGGGTGTAGGGGCTGGAAGAGGTTACAGAGATAGGGAGGGGGTGTAGGGGCTGGAGGAGGTTACAGAGATAGGGAGGGGGTGTAGGGGCTGGAGGGGGTTACAGAGACAGGGAGGGGCTGTATGGTCTGGAGGAGATTACAGAGATAGGGAGGGGATGTAGGGGCTGGAGGAGGTTACAGAGACAGGGAGGAGGTGTGGGGGCTGGAGGAGGTTACAGAGATAGGGAGGGGGTGTGGGGGCTGGAGGAGGTTACAGAGATAGGGAGGGGGTGTAGGGGGCTGGAGGAGGTTACAGAGATAGGGAGGGGGTGTAGGGGCTGGAGGAGGTTACAGAGATAGGGAGGGGGTGTAGTGGCTGGAGGGGGTTACAGAGATAGGGAGGGGGTGTAGGGGCTGGAGGAGGTTACAGAGATAGGGAGGGGGTGTATGGGCTGGAGGAGGTTACAGAGACAGGGAGGGGGTGTATGGGCTGGAGGAGGTTACAGAGACAGGGAGGGGGTGTATGGGCTGGAGGAGGTTACAGAGATAGGGAGGGGGTGTAGGGGCTGGAGGAGGTTACAGAGATAGGGAGGGGGTGTAGTGGCTGGAGGGGGTTACAGAGATAGGGAGGGGGTGTGGGGGCTGGAGGAGGTTACAGAGATAGGGAGGGGGTGTAGGGGGCTGGAGGAGGTTACAGAGATAGGGAGGGGGTGTAGGGGCTGGAGGAGGTTACAGAGATAGGGAGGGGGTGTAGTGGCTGGAGGGGGTTACAGAGATAGGGAGGGGGTGTAGGGGCTGGAGGAGGTTACAGAGATAGGGAGGGGGTGTATGGGCTGGAGGAGGTTACAGAGACAGGGAGGGGGTGTATGGGCTGGAGGAGGTTACAGAGACAGGGAGGGGGTGTATGGGCTGGAGGAGGTTACAGAGATAGGGAGGGGGTGTAGGGGCTGGAGGAGGTTACAGAGATAGGGAGGGGGTGTAGTGGCTGGAGGGGGTTACAGAGATAGGGAGGGGGTGTAGGGGCTGGAGGAGGTTACAGAGATAGGGAGGGGGTGTATGGGCTGGAGGAGGTTACAGAGACAGGGAGGGGGTGTATGGGCTGGAGGAGGTTACAGAGACAGGGAGGGGGTGTATGGGCTGGAGGGGGTTACAGAGACAGGGAGGGGGTGTAGGGGCTGGAGGAGGTAACAGAGATAGGGAGGGGGAGTAGGGGCTGGAGGGAGTTACAGAGATAGGGAGGGAGTGTATGGGCTGTAGGAGCGCAGAGATCCCAGGGGCTGCTTTGTCCTCCAGAAGGCTGTGCCTGAACCTTTGACGAAAATACCATTTGCCCTTTCACCTTTCACCCCTGGCTAGGCCCCAGTCTTGGATCCGATTTTGGGCCCCTCTGCACTTTTGGAAGGATGTCGAGGCCTTGGGAGGGGGGTGGAGGCAGATTCCCCCCAGCACGGAAACAGGGATGAGGTCGGCGTTGAGTGGGGGAGCTTCTGTTCTTTCGGAGAGAGAGAAACTGGGATGGTTCCCCTGGGAGAGGTGATGGTTAAGGGGGGAGATTTCATCGAGGCAGCATTCAGAATCATGGAGGTGGGCGGGAGGGGGGGGCGGTTTGAATGGATAAATCAGGGGAAAGTGTTTCGAGTGTGAGGGAGAGGCCATTCAGCCCCTCAAATGCCATCCAAGATCCAATCACACCGTGGCTGATGTGTATCTTATCTCCACCTGCCCGCTTTAGTTCCATAACCCTGAAACCGCGTCCCCCCCGCCCCCAACCCATAAGACCATAAGATATAGCAGCAGAATTCGGCCACTCGGCCCATCGAGTCTGCCCCGCCATTCAATCATGGCTGATATTTTTCTCATCCCCATTCTCCTGCCTTTTCCCCATAACCCCTGATCCCCTTATTAATCAAGAACCCATCTATCTCTGTCTTAAAGACACTCAATGACCCGGCCTCCACAGCCTTCTGCGGCAAAGAGTTCCACAGATTCACCACTGAAGAAATTCCTCCTCATCTCTGTTTTAAAGGATCGTCCCTTTAGCCTGAGGTTGTGCCCTCTGGTTCTTGTTTTTCCTACTAGTGGAAACATCCTCTCCACCTCCACTCTATCCAGGCCTCACAGTATCCTGCAAGTTTCAATAAGATCCCTCCCTCATCCTTCGAAACTCCAACGAGTCCAGACCCAGAGTCCTCAACCGTTCCTCATCCGACAAGCTCTTCATTCCAGGGATCATTCTTGTGAACCTCCACTGGACCCTTTCCAAGTAAGAAGTTTAACAACACCTGGTTAAAGTCCAACAGGTTTATTTGGTAGCAAAAGCCACACAAGCTTTCGGAGCCCCAAGCCCCTTCTTCAGGTGAGTGGGAATTCCCACTCACCTGAAGAGGGGGCTTGGGGCTCCGAAAGCTTGTGTGGCTTTTGCTACCAAATAAACCTGTTGGACTTTAACCTGGTGTTGTTAAACTTCTTACTGTGTTTACCCCAGTCCAACGCCGGCATCTCCTCATCATGACTGCCCTTTCCAAGGCCAGCACATCCTTCCTTAGATACGGGGCCCAAAACTGCTCACAATTCAAAACCCGATACAAATCCCCTCCCTCCTGCGTTCCACCCACCCCCCCCCCCGCGTCCCGTCCCCCCCCCGCCCCCCAGACTCTACAGCCTTACGAAGTTGGGGGGGGGGGGGAGTAGGGGAATGTGATATTCCAACCGTATAGAGATTGAGTTCGACTCCATCGCTGATTTGATTCGATTTATTATTATCACATGTATCGGGATACACAGTGAAAAGTATTGTTTCTTGCGCGCTATACAGACAAAGCATACCGTTCATAGAGTACATAGATTTGATTTATTATTGTCACATGTATTGGGATACAGTGAAAAGTATTGTTTCTTGCGCGCTATACAGACAAAGCATACCGTTCATAGAGTACATAGATTTGATTTATTATTGTCACATGTATTGGGATACAGTGAAAAGTATTGTTTCTTGCGCACTATACAGACAAAGCATACCGTTCATAGAGAAGGAAAGGAGAGGGTGCAGAATGTAGTGTTACAGTCATAGCTAGGGTGTAGAGAAAGATCAACTTAATGCGAGGTCGGTCCATTCAAAAGTCTGATGGCAGCAGGGAAGAAGCTGTTCTTGAGTCGGTCGGTACGTGACCTCAGACTTTTGTATCTTTTTCTCCGATGGAAGAAGGTTGAAGAGAGAATGTCCGGGGTGCGTGGGGGGGGTCCTTGATTATGCTGGCTGCTTTTCCCCGAGGCAGCGGGAAGTGTAGACGGAGTCAATGGATGGGAGGCTGGTTTGTGTGATGGGACTGGGCTACATTCATGACCCTTTGTAGTTTCTTGTTGTCTTGGGCAGAGCAGGAGCCATACCAAGCTGTGATACAACCAGAAAGAATGCTTTCTATGGGGCATCTGTAAAAGTTGGTGAAAGTGATAGCGGACATGCCAAATTTCCTGAGAAAGTAGAGGCGTTGGTGGGGCTTTCTTAACTATAGTGTCGGCGTGGGGGGGACCAGGACAGGTTGTTGGTGATCTGGACACCTAAAAACTTGAAGCTCTCGACCATTCCCGCATTGTACATCTCTGTGACTCTGTCAGACAAATTGAACTATTTATCATATTGCAGGACAAGGTGCATCTCAAACACAGTTCCTCTGAGGGTAAGTCAGTCCGGGGATTTCCTGATCCTTTGGGAAAGCCGTAATTCACTGGAAAGTTCTCTGGTGGTCGATGTAACTTCGATTTGAACCTCAATGAGTGAAGACTGGACTTGCGAAGGTGTTTCACTGGGGATAACCTGTCCAATTCCCATTGCAACGTTGCCTGGCTTTTTCTGGGGGTAGCACAAACCCGGGTTAATCTCTGTCAATCCCGGGTTACTCTCCCTATCCTGGGTTAATCACTCTCTCTCTATCCTGGGTAAATCTCTCTCTCTCTACCCTGGGTTAATCTCTCTCTATCCTGGGTTAATCTCTCTCTACCCTGGGTTAATCTCTCTCTATCCTGGGTTACTCTCCCTACCCTGGGTTAATCACTCTCTCTCTATCCTGGGTTAATCTCTCTCTCTCTATCCTGGGTTAATCTCTCTCTATCCTGGGTTAATCTCTGTCAATCCTGGGTTACTCTCCCTATCCTGGGTTAATCACTCTCTCTCTATCTTGGGTTAATCTCTCTCTCTCTCTACCCTGGGTTAATCTCTCTATCCTGGGTTAATCTCTCTCTATCCTGGGTTAATCTCTCTCTATCCTGGGTTAATCTCTCTCTCTCTATCCTGGGTTAATCTCTCTCTATCCTGGGTTAATCTCTCTCTCTCTACCCTGGGTTAAGAACAAAAGAACAAAGAACAGTACAGCACAGGAAACAGGCCCTTCGGCCCTCCAAGCCTGTGCCACTCCTTGGTCCAACCAGACCAATCGTTCGTATCTCTCCATTCCCAGGCTGCTCATGTGACTATCCAGGTAAGTCTTAAACGATGCCAGCGTGTCTGCCTCCACCACCCTACTTGGCAGCGCATTCCAGGCCCCCACCACCCTCTGTGTAAAAAACATCCCTCTAATATCTGAGTTATACTTCGCCCCTCTCACCTTGAGCCTGTGACCCCTCGTGATCTTCACTTCTGATCTGGGAAAAAGCTTCCCACTGTTCACCCTATCTATCCCCTTCATAACCTTGTACACCTCTATTAGATCTCCCCTCATTCTCCGTCTTTCCAGGGAGAACAACCCCAGTTTACCCAATCTCTCCTCATAGCTAAGACCCTCCATACCGGGCAACATCCTGGTAAACCTTCTCTGCACTCTCTCTAACGCCTCCACGTCCTTCTGGTAATGCGGCGACCAGAACTGGATGCAGTACTCCAAATGTGGCCTAACCAGCGTTCTATACAGCTGCATCATCAGACTCCAGCTTTTATACTCTATACCCCGTCCTATAAAGGCAAGCATGCCATATGCCTTCTTCACCACCTTCTCCACCTGTGCTGCCACCTTCAAGGATTTGTGGACTTGCACACCTAGGTCCCTTTGTGTTTCTATACTCTTGATGACTCTGCCATTTATTGTATAACTCCTCCCTACATTATTTCTTCCAAAATGCATCACTTCGCATTTATCTGCATTAAATTCCATCTGCCACCTCTCCGCCCAATTTTCCAGCCTATCTATATCCTGCTGTATTGCCTGTATCTCTATCCTGGGTTAATCTCTCTCTATCCTGGGTTAATCTCTCTCTCTATCCTGGGTTAATCTCTCTCTCTATCCTGGGTTAATCTCTCTCTCTATCCTGGGTTAATCGCTCTCTCTATCCCGGGTTAATCTCTCTCTCTATCCCGGGTTAATCTCTCTCTATCCTGGGTTAATCTCTCTCTATCCCGGGTTAATCTCTCTCTCTATCCTGAGTTAATCCCTCTCTATCCTGGGTTAATCTCTCTCTATCCTGGGTTAATCTCTCTCTCTATCCCGGGTTAATCTCTCTCTATCCCGGGTTAATCTCTCTCTCTCTATCCTGGGTTAATCTCTCTCTCTATCCTGAGTTAATCCCTCTCTATCCTGGGTTAATCTCCCTCTCTATCCTGGGTTAATCTCTCGCTATCCCGGGTTAATCTCTCTCTATCCTGGGTTAATCTCTCTCTCTATCCTGAGTTAATCCCTCTCTATCCTGGGTTAATCTCTCTCTCTATCCTGGGTTAATCTCTCTCTATCCTGGGATAATCTCTCTGTCTATCTGTGGTGAACCATCGTTGGTTCCCACTAGATAGTACTGAGCCATGGTCTGGCCAGTACTACAAGTATGTATATATGTTGCTGTTGGGGTTAGGGATGGGTTGTTCTACTTGTTGCTGTTGGGGTTAGGGTTGGGCTGTTACACCTGTATTATAGTTATTATGGTACATCCCAGTTGGGCTCCGCCTCCTGGGAGAGGTATAAAGGTCACTGCTCTGTCTGGGACCCCTCAGTCTGGGATTGTGTACTATACATGGTAGCTTCATTGTAATAGTAAATAAAAGCCTTTATTTCCTTGAGCATCTCAAGCCTCGTGTGTGATAACGCGCATCAATTTTATTTACTATTAATTAAACTCTCGTCGTTAAAAAAAAAGAAAACGATACAGAGAGTATGGAGCAAATGTTAAAACCCGAACGTCTTACACTGGATCCACGTGCGGCGGGCGCCTCTAACACCTTCGACCACTGGTTGAAATGTTTTGAGGACTACCTGGCAGCCTCCGCAGCGGTCGCCACAGACGAGACAGACTCCGGGTCCTCCACGCGAGGGTAAGCGACACCGTATATCTCGCGATCCGTGCGGCCACCGACTACACAAAGGCCCTCGAGCTTCTTAAGAAGCGTTACATTAAACCGCCAAACGAGATGCATGCTCGATATCTCTTAGCCACTCGACGGCGGCAGCCCGGCGAAACGACGGAACAGTACGCGTGCGAGCTCCTACAGCTAGCCAGGGGCTGTAACTGCAAAGCAGTGTCGGGAGACCAGAACATGAACGACCTCGCTCGAGATGCGTTTGTGGCGGGAATCGGATCACCTTATATCCGACTCAGACTGTTGGAGCAAGGTAATCTTGATCTCACTAAGTCCATAGAGCTAGCGGATACGCTAGAAACGGCCTCCAAAAGCCTAGTATTATATCCCGAAGACCACGTGGAGACAACGTGGCAGGAGCAGTCGCTGATCCCTCCTCGTCCCTCGGGTTCGAAAAGCTGCGTGATGGCGTGCTCATAGAAACCATAGAAACCCCACAGTGCAGAAGGAGGCCATTCGGCCCATCGAGTCTGCACCGACCACAATCCCACCCAGGCCCTACCCCCACATATTTTACCCGCTAATCCCTCTAACCTACGCATTTTAGGATTCGAAGGGGCAATTTTTTAAACCTGGCCAATCAACCTAACCCGCACATCTTTGGACTGTGGGAGGAAACCGGAGCACCCGGAGGAAACCCACGCAGACACGGGGAGAACGTGCAAATTCCACACAGACAGTGACCCAAGCCGGGAATCGAACCCGGGACCCTGGAGCTGTGAAGCAGCAGTGCTAACCACTGTGCCACCGTGCCGCCCCTTTCAGCGTGCTATGGACCGAATGGTGGACCAGAACGGACTGCGGGCTACCTTCCCGTACCTGGATAACGTCACCATCTGCGGCCATGACCAGCAGGACCACGACACAAATCTCCTGAATTTCCTACGCACTGCATCTCGCCTGAACCTGACCTACAACAGGGAGAAGTGTGTGTTTCGTACGCGCTGTTTAGCCATCCTCGGATACGTGGTGGAAAACGGGGTCATTGGCCCTGATCCAGACCATATGCGTCCCCTCCTCGAACTTCCCCTGCCCACTAGCGCAAAAGCACTGAGAAGATGCTTAGGCTTCTCTTATTATGCGCAGTGGGTTCCCAATTACGCGGACAAAGCCCGTCCGCTCATCAAGTCCACTTCTTTTCCCCTAACACCAGAGGCTCATTTGGCCTTTGATAAACTAAAAGCCGACATCGCGAAAGCTACGATGCACCCTGTTGACGAGTCCATCCCCTTCCAGTGGAGAGTGATGCATCGGATTTCGCCCTGGCCGCCACACTTAACCAGGCGGGCAGGCCCGTCGCCTTTTTTTCCCGCACCCTCCAAGGCCCCGAAATTCGACATTCAGCGGTGGAAAAGGAGGCCCAGGCCATTGTGGAGGCCGTCCGGCATTGGCGCCATTACTTGGCGGGAAAACGGTTCACCCTGATCACGGACCAGCGGTCCGTGGCGTTCATGTTCAATAACACGTTACGGGGCAAGATCAAGAACGACAAGATCTTGAGGTGGAGAATTGAACTCTCCACCTATAACTACGACATCATGTATCGTCCAGGGAAACTCAACGAGCCCTCGGATGCCCTGTCGCGTGGAACATGCGCCGGTATACAGGAGGACCGTTTGCAGGCTCTCCATAATGACCTATGCCATCCTGGGGTCACTCAGCTCTACCACTTTGTAAAAGCTCGCAATCTGCCCTACTCGGTGGAGGATGTCAGGTCCATAACAAGAAGCTGTCGGGTATGCGCGGAATGCAAACCGCACTTTTACCGACCTGACCGGGCACAACTAGTCAAGGCCACTCGTCCCTTCGAAAGACTGAGTGTCGACTTTAAGGGCCCCCTTCCCTCGACAGATCGGAATGTGTACTTCCTCAACATCATTGATGAGTACTCGAGATTCCCTTTTGTTATTCCCTGCTCTGATACATCCGCTGCCACGGTTATCAAGGCATTCCGTGATCTTTTTACTCTGTTCGGGTACCCCGGCTACATCCATAGCGACAGGGGCTCGTCGTTCATGAGCGATGACTTGAGGCAATTCCTGCTCTCATACGGGATTGCCTCTAGTAGAACCACGAGCTACAACCCATGGGGTAATGGACAGGTGGAACGTGAGAATGCTACAGTCTGGAAGGCTGTCTTACTGGCGTTGAAGTCAAAAAGCCTTCCAGTCTCCCGTTGGCAAGAGGTGCTCCCTGATGCGCTCCACTCCATACGCTCACTCCTGTGTACGGCAACCAACGCTACTCCCCATGAGAGGCTGTTTTCATTCCCTCGGAAGTCTTCCTCTGGGACCTCATTACCGTCTTGGTTGACGTACTCAGGACCTGTCCTCCTGCGGCGACATGTAAGGACCCGCAAGTCCGACCCGTTGGTCGAACAGGTCCATCTCCTCCACGCCAACCCTCAGTATGCCTATGTGGCATACCCTGACGGGCGAGAGGACACGGTCTCGATTCGAGACCTGGCGCCAGCAGGGGGCTTGGAAACCCCTGTCGCTCCCATACCTCCTGTTAGAGACCCCCCAACTATTGTTTCCCCTCCTGACACGGCGCGGGCAGCATCGGGACCATTACTTAACCCTTTTACTCCCGTGTACAGCTTGCCTGAGTCCAGGAGATGGTCACCACTTCAGGGCGTGTCGGAACACCATGGATTACCATCACCTCAGGGTCAACCGGCCCGTGAGACTGTGGAGGAACCGTTGGACATTGCCTTGGGGAGAACGCCACCGCGAGTGCCTACTCCGGTGTCTTCACCGGTGTTGAGGAGGTCACAACGACGGTGCGGTCCCCCTGACCGTCTGAACTTATAGACTGATGACAAATTATTCTGGTTTTTTTTGTACCCCGCCGGCCTTTGTCTTCAAAGGAGGGGTGAATGTGGTGAACCATCGTTGGTTCCCATCAGGTAGTGCTGAGCCAGGGTCTGGCCAGTACTACGAGTATGTATATATGTTGCTGTTGGGGTTAGGGATGGGTTGTTCTACTTGTTGCTGTTGGGGTTAGGGTTGGGCTGTTACACCTGTATTATAGTTATTATGGTACATCCCAGTCGGGCTCCGCCTCCTGGGAGAGGTATAAAGGTCACTGCTCTGTCTGGGACCCCTCAGTCTGGGATCGTGTACTATACATGGTAGCTTCGTTGTAACAGTAAATAAAAGCCTTTATTTCCTTGAGCATCTCAAGCCTCGTGTGTGATAACGCGCATCACTATCCTGGGTTAATCTCTCTCTATCCGGGTTAATCTCTCTCTCTATCGTGGGTTAATCTCTCTCTCTATCCTGGGTTAATCTCTCTCTCTATCCTGGGTTAATCTCTCTCTCTCTCCTGGGTTAATCTCTCTCTCTCTCCTGGGTTAATCTCTCTCTCTCTCCTGGGTTAATCTCTCTCTCTATCCTGGGTTAATCTCTCTCTATCCCAGGTTAATCTCCCTCTCTCTCCTAGGTTAATCTCTCTCTATCCTGGGTTAATCCCTCTCTCTATCCTGGGTTAATCTCTCTCTCTATCCTGGGTTAATCTCTCTCTCTATCCTGGGTTAATCTCTCTCTCTATCCTGGGTTAATCTCTCTCTATCCTGGGTTAATCTCTCTCTCTATCCTGGGTTAATCTCTCTCTCTCCTGGGTTAATCTCTCTCTCTATCCTGGGTTAATCTCTCTCTCTATCCTGGGTTAATCTCTCTCTCTATCCCGGGTTAATCTCTCTCTCTATCCCGGGTTAATCTCTCTCTCTATCCCGGGTTAATCTCTCTCTCTATCCTGGGTTAATCTCTCTCTCTATCCTGGGTTAATCTCTCTCTATCCTGGGTTAATCTCTCTCTCTATCCTGGGTTAATCTCTCTCTCTATCCCGGGTTAATCTCCCTCTCTCTCCTGGGTTAATCTCTCTCTATCCTGGGTTAATCCCTCTCTCTATCCTGGGTTAATCTCTCTCTCTCCTGGGTTAATCTCTCTCTCTATCCTGGGTTAATCTCTCTCTCTCTCCTGGGTTAATCTCTCTCTCTCTCCTGGGTTAATCTCTCTCTCTCTCCTGGGTTAATCTCTCTCTCTCTCCTGGGTTAATCTCTCTCTCTCCTGGATTAATCTCTCTCTCTATCCTGGGTTAATATCTCTCTCTATCCTGGGTTAATCTCCCTCTCTCTCCTGGGTTAATCTCTCTCTATCCTGGGTTAATCTCTCTCTATCCTGGGTTAATCTCTCTCTGTCCTGGGTTAATCTCTCTCAATCCCGGGTAAATCTCTCTGTCTATCCAGGGTTAATATCTCTCTCTATCCTGGGTTAATCTCTCTGTCTATCCTGGGTTAATCTCTCCCTCTATCCTGGGTTAATCCCTCTCTATCCTGGGTTAATCTCTCTCTCTATCCTGGGTTAATCTCTCTCTCTATCCTGGGTTAATCTCTCTCTCTATCCTGGGTTAATCTCTCTCTCTATCCTGGGTTAATCTCTCTCTCTATCCTGGGTTAATCTCTCTCTCTATCCTGGGTTAATCTCTCTCTCTATCCTGGGTTAATCTCTCTCTCTATCCTGGGTTAATCTCTCTCTCTATCCTGGGTTAATCTCTCTCCCTATCCTGGGTTAATCTCTCGCTCTATCCTGAGTTAATCTCTCTCTCTATCCTGGGTTAATCTCTCTCTCTATCCTGGGTTAATCTCTCTCTCTATCCTGGGTTAATCTCCCTCTCTATCCTGGGTTAATCTCTCTCTCTATCCAGGGTTAATCTCTCTCTCTATCCTGGGTTAATCTCTCTGTCTATCCTGGGTTAATCTCCCTCTCTATCCTGGGTTAATCTCTCTCTCTATCCTGGGTTAATCCCTCTCTATCCTGGGTTAATCTCTCTCTATCCTGGGTTAATCTCTCTCTCTATCCCGGGTTAATCTCCCTCTCTCTCCTCTCGGTTAATCTCTCTCTATCCTGGGTTAATCTCTCTCTCTATCCTGGGTTAATCTCTCTCTCTCCTGGGTTAATCTCTCTCTCTATTCTGGGTTAATCTCTCTCTCTATCCTGGGTTAATCTCTCTCTCTCTCCTGGGTTAATCTCTCTCTCTATCCTGGGTTAATCTCTCTCTCTCCTGGGTTAATCTCTCTCTCTCTCTCCTGGGTTAATCTCTCTCTCTATCCCGGGTTAATCTCCCTCTCTCTCCTGGGTTAATCTCTCTCTATCCTGGGTTAATCTCTCTCTACCCTGGGTTAATCTCTCTCTATCCTGGGTTAATTTCTCTCTATCCCGGGTTAATCTCTCTCAATCCCGGGTTAATCTCTCTGTCTATCCAGGGTTAATCTCTCTCTCTATCCTGGGTTAATCTCTCTGTCTATCCTGGGTTAATCTCTTTCTCTATCCTGGGTTAATCCCTCTCTATCCTGGGTTAATCTCTCTCTCTATCCTGGGTTAATCTCTCTCTCAATCCTGGGTTAATCTCTCTCTCTATCCTGGGTTAATCTCTCTCTCTATTCTGGGTTAATCTCTCTCTCTATCCTGGGTTAATCTCTCTCTCTATCCTGGGTTAATCTCTCTCTCTATCCTGGGTTAATCTCTCTCTCTATCCTGGGTTAATCTCTCTCTCTATCCTGGGTTAATCTCTCTCTCTATCCTGGGTTAATCTCTCTCTCTATCCTGGGTTAATCTCTCTCTCTATAATCTCTCTCTCTATCCTGAGTTAATCTCTCTCTCTATCCTGGGTTAATCTCTCTCTCTATCCTGGGTTAATCTCTCTCTCTATCCTGGGTTAATCTCTCTCTTTATCCTGGGGTAATCTCTCTCTCTATCCAGGGTTAATCTCTCTCTCTATCCTGGGTTAATCTCTCTGTCTATCCTGGGTTAATCTCTCTCTCTATCCTGGGTTAATCTCTCTCTCTATCCTGGGTTAATCCCCCTCTATCCTGGGTTAATCTCTCTCTATCCTGGATTAATCTCTCTCTCTATCCTGGGTTAATCTCTCTCTCTATCCCGGGTTAATCTCCCTCTCTCTCCTCGGTAAATCTCTCTCTATCCTGGGTTAATCTCTCTCTCTATCCTGGGTTAACCTCTCTCTCTCCTGGGTTAATCTCTCTCTCTATCCTGGGTTAATCTCTCTCTCTCTCCTGGGTTAATCTCTCTCTCTATCCTGGGTTAATCTCTCATCTCTCTCCTGGGTTAATCTCTCTCTCTCTCCTGGGTTAATCTCTCTCTCTCTCCTGGGTTAATCTCTCTCTCTCTCCTGGGTTAATCTCTCTCTCTCTCCTGGGTTAATCTCTCTCTCTCTCCTGGGTTAATCTCTCTCTCTCTCCTGGGTTAATCTCTCTCTCTCTCCTGGGTTAATCTCTCTCTCTCTCCTGGGTTAATCTCTCTCTCTATCCTGGGTTAATCTCTCTCTCTCCTGGGTTAATCTCTCTCTCTATCCTGGGTTAATCTCTCTCTCTATCCCGGGTTAATCTCCCTCTCTCTCCTGGGTTAATCTCTCTCTATCCTGGGTTAATCTCTCTCTATCCTGGGTTAATCTCTCTCTATCCTGGGTTAATCTCTCTCATCCCGGGTTAATCTCTCTGTCTATCCAGGGTTAATCTCTCTCTCTATCCTGGGTTAATCTCTCTGTCTCTCCTGGGTTAATCTCTCTCTCTATCCTGGGTTAATCCCTCTCTATCCTGGGTTAATCTCTCTCTCTATCCTGGGTTAATCTCTCTCTCTATCCTGGGTTAATCTCTCTCTCTATCCTGGGTTAATCTCTCTCTCTATCCTGGGTTAATCTCTCTCTCTATCCTGGGTTAATCTCTCTCTCTATCCTTGGTTAATCTCTCTCTCTATCCTGGGTTAATCTCTCTCTCTATCCTGGGTTAATCTCTCTCTCTATCCTGGGTTAATCTCTCTCTCTATCCTGGGTTAATCTCTCTCTCTATCCAGGGTTAATCTCTCTCTCTATCCTGGGTTAATCTCTCTGTCTATCCTGGGTTAATCTCTCTGTCTATCCTGGGTTAATCTCTCTCTCTATCCTGGGTTAATCCCTCTCTATCCTGGGTTAATCTCTCTCTCTATCCTGGGTTAATCTCTCTCTCTATCCTGGGTTAATCTCTCTCTCTCTATCCTGGGTTAATCTCTCTCTATCCTGGGTTAATCTCTCTCTCTATCCTGGGTTAATCTCTCTCTCTATCCAGGGTTAATCTCTCTCTCTATCCTGGGTTAATCTCTCTGTCTATCCTGGGTTAATCTCTCTGTCTATCCTGGGTTAATCTCTCTCTCTATCCTGGGTTAATCCCTCTCTATCCTGGGTTAATCTCTATCTCTATCCTGGGTTAATCTCTCTCTCTATCCTGGGTTAATCTCTCTCTCTATCCTGGGTTAATCTCTCTCTCTATCCTGGGTTAATCTCTCTCTCTATCCTGGGTTAATCTCTCTCTCTATCCTGGGTTAATCTCTCTCTCTATCCTGGGTTAATCTCTCTCTCTATCCTGGGTTAATCTCTCTCTATCCTGGGTTAATCTCTCTCTCTATCATGGGTTAATCTCTCTCTCTATCCTGGGTTAATCTCTCTCTCTATCCTGGGTTAATCTCTCTCTCTATCCTGGGTTAATCCCTCTCTATCCTGGGTTAATCTCTCTCTCCATCCTGGGTTAATCTCTCTCTCTATCCCGGGTTAATGGGACTCTATCCTGGGTTAATGAGACTCTATCCCCGGTTAATGGGACTCTATCCTGGGTTAATGGGGCTGTGTCCCAGGTTAATCTCTCTCTATCCCGGGTTGGTCTGTGTCAGTTCTGTTCCCCGCCCCATCCCTCTCATTGGCTCCACTCTCGCTCCCACTCGCTGCAGTTTGCAGGGTTCGGGGAAAGTTTCGATCCCTGGTCGCTCTGAGTTACAGTGTGTGAGCTGGGAGTTAGACGGTGCTTGTTCTGAGTTACACTGAGCCATGGGCACTAAAGAGGATGAATATGATTACCTGTTTAAAAGTAAGTAGAAAATGCAGAGAGGGTGAGTGTGGAAATGAGAACAAGACACGGAGAGAGAGAGAGAGTAAAACAGGGAGGTGGACAGAGAGAGAGAGAGAGAGTGAAAGCAGGTACAACTTTCTAACCAGCTCCATATCTGTAACTAAATTCACTGAGTTACCAAACTCCACTTCCCCTCTCCTCTCTGTGTGAGTCTCTCTCTCTCTCTCACTCTGTGTCTGTCTGTGTGTGTCTCTCTCTCATTCACTCTGTGTCAGTCTCTCTCTCTCTCTCATTCACTCTGTGTCTGTGTGTGTCAGTCTCTCTCATTCACTCTGTGTCTGTCTGTGTGTGAGTCTCTCTCTCTCTCTCTGTGTCTGTGTGTCAGTCTCTCTCTCTCTCTCACTCTGTCTGTGAGTCTCTCTCTCTCTGTGTCTGTGTGTCAGTCTCTCTCTCTGTGTCTGTGTGTCAGTCTCTCTCTCTCTCTCTCTCACTCTGTCTGTGAGTCTCTCTCTCTCTCTCTCACTCTGTCTGTGAGTCTCTCTCTCTGTGTCTGTGTGCCAGTCTCTCTCTCTCTCTCTCTCTCACTCTGTCTGTGAGTCTCTCTCTCTCTCTCTGTGTCTGTCTCTGATCAGTTACACATGGAGTGGGATATGAGGGGTGTGTGTGGTGGTGGGGGGGGTTGGTGATGGTAAGCTGGGCTCCGTGGGTGTCAGGGGAGTGGGGGTGGTTTCTGGGGGAGGGGTATTAAAGGGGCTGCTGTGGTCTCAGGCTGGTTCTGCACGCCCCCCCTCCCCCCAGACGCACCAGAAGGTGTGGAGGAGGGGGGGGGGGGGGTTGCAAATCAGAGAGAGTGCGAGAGATGGGACGTTCAGGGGAAGTCGGATTTTGCATTTCTGTAGCGCCTTTCCCGGCACATCCCGGTGCGCTGCGCTGTGGCGGGGTGCCTTTATTGAAGTGTGGTTAACTGTGGGCGCAAATCCGGGACCCAAATGTGCACAGCAAGATCCCAGGAGTGTGTTTTGAGTAATATCGGTGGGGGGGGGGGTCTTTCCCTAACTTATATTCTTACAACAAATCCCCATCCCGATGAAGGTGGTGTTTTTTTTTAAAACAGCCCCATCTGGTTCACTAATGTCCCCTTTTAGGGAAGGAAATCTGCTGGCCTGGCCTATGTATTTGATTTATTATTGTCACGTGTATTCGGATACAGTGAAAAGTATTGTTTCTGCGCGCTGTACAGAAAAAGCATACCGTTCATAGAGAAGGAAAGGAGTTTAAAGTTTATTGATTAGTGTCACAAGTAGGCTTACATTAACACTGCAATGAAGTTACTGTGAAAATCCCCCAGTCGCCACACTCTGGCGCCTGTTCGGGTACACTGAGGGCCAACGCATCTAACCCGCACATCTCAGGACACTAAGGGGCAATTTAACACAGCCAATCCACCTAACCTGCACATCTTTGGACTGTGGGAGGAAACCGGAGCACCCGGAGGAAACCCACGCAGGCACGGGGGAGAACGTGCAGACTCCAGACAGTGACCCGAGGCCGGAATCGAACCTGGGTCCCTGGCGCTGTGAGGCAGCAGCGCTAACCCACTGTGCCACCGTAAGCCACTGTGCTACCCTGGTGCAGAATGTAGTGTTACAGTCACAGCTAGGGTGTAGAGAAAGATCAGCTTAATGCGAGGTAGGTCCATTCAAAAGTCTGACAGGAGCAGGGAAGAAGCTGTTCTTGAGTCGGTTGGTACGTGACCTCAGACTTTTGTATCTTTTTCCCAATGGAAGAAGGTGGAAGAGAGAATGTCCAGGGTGCGAGGGGTCCTTGATTATGCCGGCTGCTTTTCCCGAGGCAGTGGGAAGTGTAGACGGAGTCAATGGATGGGAGGCTGGTTTGCGTGATGGATTGGGCTGCATTCACGACCCTTTGTAGTTCCTTGCGGTCTTGGGCAGAGCAGGAGCCCATACCAAGCTGTGATACATCCGGAAAGAATGCTTTCTATGGGGCATCTGTAAAAGTTGACTCCAGTACCCCCCACACCCACAGCAATGTGGTTGATTCTTAACGACCCGCCTCTGAAATGGGCCCCAAATTCTTGGGTAATGTCGCCACCTTCTCCAGGGCAACTAAGGATGAGCAATAAATTTTGGGCCTAGTCAGGGAGGTCGATGGCCGAGTGGTATCATCGCTAGAATATTAATCCAGAAACTCAGCTAATGTTCTGGGGGACCCGGGTTTGAATCCCGCCACCCGATGGTGGAATTTGAATTCAATAAAAAATATCTGGAATTAAGAATCTACTGATGACCCATTGTCGGAAAAACCCATCTGGTTCCCTTTAGGGAAGGAAATCTGCCGTCCTTACCCCGGTCTGGCCTACATGTGACTCCAGAGCCACAGCAATGTGGTTGACTCTCAACTGCCCTCCAAGGGCAACTAGGGATGGGCAATAAATGCTGGACCCAGCCAGCGACGCCCATGTCCTACGGATGAATAAAAAAAACGCTCATTGTCGCCACTTTCTAGAGGGTAACTGGGGCAATGAATGTTTGGCATACTCGGGGATATCCACATCCCAAAGAGTTGGCAAATCATGTCATTGTCTGTGTGGAGTTTGCACTTTCTCCCCGTGTCTGCGTGGGTTTCCTCCGGGTGCTCCGGTTTCCTCCCACACTCCAAAGATGTGCAGGTTAGGTGGATTGGCCATGCTAAAATGCACCCTTAGTGTCAGGTGGATTAGCAAGGTAAATGTTATGGGGATGGGGCCTGGGGTGGGATTGTGGTCCGTGCAGACTCGATGGGCCAAATGGCTTCCTTCTGCACTGTAGGGATTCTATGCTTCTACATTGCAACTATACGAAACCTTGGTTAGACCACATTTGGAGTATTGTGTGCAGTTCTGGTCGCCACACTACCAGAAGGAAGCTTTGGAGAGAGTGTAAAGAAGGTTCACCAGGATGTTGCCGGGTCTCGGGGGGTGTCGGCTATGAGGAGAGGTTGAATAAACTGGGATTGTTTCCACTGGAAAGACGGAGGCTGAGGGGAGACCTGGTCTACAAAATGGTGAGAGGCAGAGACAGGGTGGATAGTCAGAGGCCTTTTCCCCAGGGTGGAAGTGTCAATGACGGGGGGGGGGGGGGGGGGGCCACAGGTTCAAGGTGAGAGGGGGGAAAGTTTAAGGGAGATGTGCGGGGGAAGTTTTTCATGCAGAGAGTGGTGGGTGCCTGGAACGCGCTGCCAGAGGAGGTGGTGGAAGCAGACACATTAACAACATTTAAGAGGCATCTGGATGGGTTCATGAATAGGGAGGGAATGGAGGGATACGGACCGAGGAAGGGCAGAAGGGGTTTTGTTTTAGTTTAGTTAGGGTATCGTGATCGGCACAGCCCTGGAGGGCCGAAGGGCCTGATCCTGGGGCTGTAGTTTTCATTGTAATACAGTTGGTGGCCTGTAAGGTGTTCTTTCCCTGCTTTAGAGAGACTGGCCTCGGTTACGAAACTGAGGGCGGTTTTATAAAATGCCGCAGGTGCTGGTGTTGTAATCGCGTCAAAATATTTCTCTGTCCCACGCCCTGCCTCGGGTCCACTGGCCCTGCCCTGCCACTCCCAACAGCTTCAACTCGGGTTACAATGGGCTGGATTTCTGTCAATCCCTCACTTTTAAATTACGTCAGTGAGGCTGGCACTCTGAACTAGGCCTCGAGTTCAGGCAAGGCCTTTCCTCATCCCATCTGCAGGCCCCCTCTCTTCTGTAACCTCCTCCACCCCCCCCCCCCCCTCTATCTCTGTAACCTCCTCCAGCCCCTACACCCCCTCCCTATCTCTGTAACCTCCTCCAGCCCCCACACCCCCTCCCTGTCTCTGTAACCTCCTCCAGCCCCCTACACCCCCCTCCCTATCTCTGTAACCTCCTCTAGCCCCCTACACCCCCCTCCCTATCTCTGTAACCTCCTCCAGCCCCCACACGCCCTCCCTATCTCTGTAACCTCCTCCAGCCCCCTACACCCCCCTCCCTATCTCTGTAACCTCCTCCAGCCCCTACACCCCCCTCCCTATCTCTGTAACCTCCTCCAGCCCCTACACCCCCTCCCTATCTCTGTAACCTCCTCCAGCCCCCTACACCCCCTCCCTATCTCTGTAACCTCCTCCAGCCCCCACACCCCCTCCCTATCTCTGTAACCTCCTCCAGCCCCCACACCCCCTCCCTATCTCTGTAACCCCCTCCAGCCCCTATACCCTCTCCCTATCTGTAACCTCCTCCACCCCCCCTCCCTATCTCTGTAACCTCCTCCAGCCCTACACCCCTTCCCTATCTCTGTAAACACCTCCAGCCCCTACACCCCCTCCCTATCTCTGTAAACTCCTCCAGCCCCTACACCCCCTCCCTATCTCTGTAACCACCTCCAGCCACTACACGCCCTCCCTATCTCTGTAACCTCTTCCAGCCCCTACACCCCCTCCCTATCTCTGTAACCTCCTCCAGCCCCTACACCCCCTCCCTATCTCTGTAACCTCCTCCAGCCCCTACACCCCCTCCCTATCTCTGTAACCTCCTCCAGCCCCCCCTCCCTATCTCTGTAAACTCCTCCAGCCCCCCCTCCCTATCTCGGTAACCTCCTCCAGGCCCTACACCCCCTCCCTATCTCTGTAACCTCCTCCAGCCCCTACACACCCTCCCGATCTCTGTACCCTCCTCCAGCCCCGACACCCTCTCCCTATCTCTGTAACCTCCTCCAGCCCCTACACCCCCGCCCTATCTCTGTAACCTCCTCCAGGCCCCTACACCCCCTCCCTATCTCTGTAACCTCCTCCAGCCCCTTGATAGCGAGACAGGTTGTAGTTGTATTCTGAATGCAGGCCACATACCCTGAGTCCCCCGCGGGAGCGAGTCCCACAATCTTCACCCCACTCCCCAGCCCCCCCCCAAAATGGGAGCGAGTCCCACATTCTCTCCCCTCGTCCCCCCAACACGTGGGAATGAGTCCCACATTCTCCCCACTCGAGTGGGTTAAGCCCTCCTGGGTCTGAAGGTAGCTGGTCCAAGCCTCCCCTCAGAATCCGAGGCCGACCACCCTGGGGGGGTGGGGTGGGAGCGCTGCGCCCTCACGGAGGCCTCGAACGTCAATGCTATTGGGATCTTGCTGTGCATCTGTTGGCAGCCATGTTTTTCTACATTGGTGACCACACTTCGGAGGGGATTAAATAGGGGAGCGCGTGATTGGAAAGGGAAGGCTTTGAGGTGCTCGGGAAATTCAAGGCGGCTTCTCTATCCCGTGGATATTTAGGCTGGGGGAGGCTTGTTGGCCTGTTGGTGTTTAGCGTCAAGGGGGTGCCCACTGGGGGTGTTGGAGGTGGGGGTGAGGGGAGATGGGGGAGGGCGTTCTGAGGCCTTGTGTGAACGTTCCAGCCTCTCTCCGAGATGTGTGTGTGCTAAACCCTGCTGAACTCCGTGTTAAATCCACTGGGATCTGAAGGTTGACATACGGGGCGTGGAGGGAAGGTGCTGCTTTTGTTTCTGTTGGTAGATGTCTGACGCGTGACTCATTCCAGCTGATTTTTTGCAACCTTCCTTCCTTATCCAAGGGCAGGCTTCTCCCTCAGCCTGACAGTTAGGCCCAGATGCCCTCTTGCCCCCACTCCCCTGCTCAGGCCTGGGGCCTAGTCCTTGCCCAGCAGGAACAAGGAGCCCCTGGGAGCTAGGGTTAGGCTGGAGTTGGCCATCTGGGCCTAGACGCTACTTCCCCCGCCCCCTGCTCAGGCTTGGGGTCGAGTCCTTGACAAATAGAAGGGAGCAGCCCTTGGGAGCTAAAGTTAGGCTGGAGCTGGCCCTCTGTGCCTAGCCATTATCCACCCCCCCCCCCCCCCCCCCACTCAGCCCTGAGGGTCTAGTCCTTCCCCAGTAGGAAGAAGGAACCCTGGGGAGCTAAAGGTAGGCAAGAGTTGGCCATCTTGGCCTAGCTCCCACCACCTGGGGCCTAGTCCTTGCCCAGTAGGAAGAAGGAGCATCTGGGAGCTAGAGCTAGGCTGGAGTTGGCCATCTGGGCCTAGCCGCCCCCCCCTCCCCCGCTCGGGCCTGGGGCCTAGTCCTTGCCCAGGAGGAACAAGGATTCAGATTGAGATTTCAATGTTGGTTGGGGTGGGGGTGTTGAATGGGACACAAGTGAGACCTGACCCCCCCCCCCCCCCCCCCCCCCCTCCCCGGGCCTAATCTTAGTGATGGCGTTTGGAGGTTGGGGGCTGGGAGGAGAGAGAGAGAGATGTCCCCTCCAATGCGTGGCCTTGGGAATGTCGGCCTGGATTGTGGTGCTGGGAGTCTTTGGGAGAGGGGGACCGAACGCCCTGATCCAGAGGAGCGAGTGTGAGCCATTGGGGGAGTGGGGAAGGCTCCCAGAATGCATCCCTGCCATCCTTGGCCATTTTGTTAACATTGTGTTTTCTCTCTCTCTCCCCTCTCCACCCCCCCCCTCTCTCTCTCTCCTTTCCCCCCCCCCTCTCTCTCTCTCCCCCTCTCTCCCTCTCCCCCTTCCCCCCCCCCCCCCCCCCCCACCTCTCTCTCCCCCCCTCCCTCAGTTGTGCTGATCGGGGACTCCGGAGTCGGGAAGAGTAATCTCCTCTCTCGCTTTACGCGCAATGAGTTTAATCTGGAAAGCAAGAGCACGATTGGTGTGGAGTTTGCCACACGCAGCATCCGGGTGGAAAACAAGACGGTGAAGGCGCAGATCTGGGACACGGCGGGACAGGAGCGGTATCGAGCCA
Organism: Mustelus asterias; assembly: GCF_964213995.1. NCBI lineage: Eukaryota > Metazoa > Chordata > Chondrichthyes > Carcharhiniformes > Triakidae > Mustelus > Mustelus asterias. Next base: position 929 of record NW_027591864.1, on the reverse strand, counting down.
TCACCTCGGCGTGAGTGCGGGCGCTCGGGCGGGCCCTGGGGAGGCCCCTGTGGGGGGCGGGGGGGGGTAGGTCTCGGGCGGCCCCTGTGGGGGGGGGTTAGGCCTCAGGAGGCTCTTGTTTGGAGTAGGCCTCAGGCCTGCTCCGCAACTCCCTTCCAACATGGCGCCTCGCCCTCTCTATCCCGACTCCACGTCCTCTGATAATCTATCCCTGTTTTTTAGGGTCACTAATGTCCCCTTTAGGGAAGGAAATCTGCTGTCCTTACCCCGGTCTGGCCTACATGTGACTCCAGGCACATCCCCCACACGTGGACTGACTGATAGTTACTCTACAGTGCAGAAAGAGGCCATTTGGCCCATCGAGTCTGCACCGACCACAATCCCACCCAGGCCCTACCCCCATATCCCGACATATTTACCCGCTAATCCCTCTAACCTACACATCTCGGGACACTAAGGGGCAATTTTAGCATGGCCAATCAACCTAACCCGCACATCTTTGGATGTCCAATAACAATCCAGGAACTCCCTCCCTAACAGCACTGTGGGTGTACCTACCCCACACACGGGGACTGACTGATGTCCAATAACAATCCCGGAACTCCCTCCCTAACAGCACTGTGGGTGTACCTACCCCACACACGGGGACTGCAGTGGGTTCAAGATGGTGGCTCACCCACCCCCTTCTCAAGGGGCAATTGGGGATGTGGAGTGAATGCTGGGGCCTTGGCGGGGAGTGGGCTGGAGGGAGGGTTGGGGAGGGTTGAAGAAAGGCAGCTTTCTGACGAGATACCACTCTGCTCCCGATCCCCGGGGGTGGTGGGGAATTGTGTCCCTCTCCAAGGACACCAGATAAATATTCAACTGTGTACGCCATGCCTAGATTAGCCTCGTATCGCCCAAGTTCCAGATAACCTTCAGTCTCGACA